>NW_026527310.1:0-80569 GCF_022682495.2 Desmodus rotundus | reverse complement strand
CCTTGAGATATCAGGCCAGGTCCACAGGGTCCCTGGGCTGGTGTCAGAGTTAACGGAGGCCCTCCCTGCCACCCAGAGGACCGCGCGTTTTCCCGTGGACCACACTTGCCAGCCGGTCTCCCACCCCGCCAGAGGCAGAGTGCCAGGGAAGAGCTAGGGACCTGGGGCCGGGAAGAGGGGCCGGCCACGGTTCCGGGCCAGGTGGGGCGGGCCCGGGTTGGCGGGACCCACGCCCAGGGACCGGGTCTCCCTGGGGGTCTCGGGCCTGAGACCTGCCTGGGGGGCTAAGAGTCTCTCTTGGCTCAAACGGCCCCACCCTGCCCCGAGGCGGAAAACTTGGACCGAGACGCTTCTACTCTCTAAAGTCTGGGCTGAACTTTGCGAGAAGGGACTGTGTCTGCTGCGACCTGGGTCCCACAGAGCTCGAACCCCCCCTGCCCGTGAAGGGATCCGCGGCCTGTGGTCCCTGGTGTCTGCAAAAGGCATTCACCTGCGGAGAACCTGGGCCCAATGAGCGGGACCAGGCCCCACGGCAGGAGCCTGGGGAGGCCACTGGAGCCCCGGGGGCCAGGGCTGGGCATTTTCCCGGGTGCTCTCTCGGGTCCCAGGCGTCCTCTCTCGCCCGGGGAGTGCCCACGCCGTCCCCTGACCCCTGCAGGACGCCTGAATCCCGCCATAAGCGGCCCACCTCGTCCATGGAGCTGGAACACATGGGGCCGGGGTGCCAGCAACAGGCCTACGTGGCTGCAAAACCGCAGACCCCTCCGTCCCGTCCCCACCACTGCGAAGATCCCCCTGTTCTTCCATCCGTAAAGGGGTCCCCCTTTACGGATGGAAGAACAGGGGGGAGGCCCCCAGGAGATGGCTTTTGTCCGAGCCGCGGCTGGGTGGTTTCGGGCCAAGAGGCGGGGCCTCGCAGGCGCAAGCAGGACCCACCCCAAGAGCATCCCTCCGGGCAACGTGCCCCCCCTTGAGATATCAGGCCAGGTCCACAGGGTCCCTGGGCTGGTGTCAGAGTTAAGGGAGGCCCTCCCTGCCACCCAGAGGACCGCGCGTTTTCCCGTGGACCACACTTCCCAGCAGCTCTCCCACCCCCGCAGAGGCAGAGTGCCAGGGAAGAGCTAGGGACCTGGGGCCGGGAAGAGGGGCCGGCCACGGTTCCGCGCCAGGTGGAGCGGTTCCGGGCGGGCGGGCGGGACCCTCGACCAAGGACCGGTTCTCCCTTGGGGAGTCTGGCCTGTGCCCCGCCTGGGAGGCTAAGAGCCTTGCTTCGCCTGCAAAGCCCCCACCCTGCCACAAGGCGGCAGACTTGGACCCAGCCGCTTCAACACTCCAGTCTCTGCGGAACCACCCAAAAATGGAGTGTGACCGCTGCGACCTCAGTCCCCCAGAGCTCCAACCCCCACCTCTGTGAGGGAATCGGCGACCTCCTGTCCTTGGCGTCCGCAAAAGGCATTCACCTGCGGTGAACCTGGGCCTCGGGCGAACACGGTCAGGCCCCATGGTAGGAGCCCGGGGAGGCAAGGCAGCCTCTGCGGCCAGGCCTCGGACTCTCCCCGGGGCTCTCTCGGGTCCCAGGCGCCCTCTCTCGCCCGGGGAGTGCCCTCGCCGTCCCCTGACCCCCGCAGGACGCCTGCATCCCGCCATAAGCGACCCACCTCGTCCATGGAGCTGGGACACATGGGGCCGGGGTGCCAGCAACTGGCCTACGTGGCTGCAAATCCGCAGACCCCTCCGTCCCGTCCCCACCACTGCGAAGATCCCACTGTTCTTCCATCCGTAAAGGGGTCCCCCTTTACGGATGGAAGAACAGGGGGGAGGCCCCCAGGAGATGGCTTTTGTCCGAGCCCCGGCTGGGTGGTTTCGGGCCAAGAGGCGGGGCCGCGCAGGCGCAAGCAGGCCCCACCCCAAGAGCATCCCTCCGGGCAACGTGCCCCCCCCTTGAGATATCAGGCCAGGTCCACAGGGTCCCTGGGCTGGTGTCAGAGTTAACGGAGGCCCTCCCTGCCACCCAGAGGACCGCGCGTTTTCCCGTGGACCACACTTCCCAGCAGCTCTCCCACCCCCGCAGAGGCAGAGTGCCAGGGAAGAGCTAGGGACCTGGGGCCGGGAAGAGGGGCCGGCCACGGTTCCGCGCCAGGTGGAGCGGTTCCGGGCGGGCGGGCGGGACCCTCGACCAAGGACCGGTTCTCCCTTGGGGATTCTAGCCTGTGCCCCGCCTGGGAGGCTAAGAGCCTTGCTTCGCCTGCAAAGCCCCCACCCTGCCACAAGGCGGCAGACTTGGACCCAGCCGCTTCAACCCTCCAGTCTCTGCGGAACCACCCAAAAATGGAGTGTGACCGCTGCGACCTCAGTCCCCCAGAGCTCCAACCCCCACCTCTGTGAGGGAATCGGCGACCTCCTGTCCTTGGCGTCCGCAAAAGGCATTCACCTGCGGTGAACCTGGGCCTCGGGCGAACACGGTCAGGCCCCATGGTAGGAGCCCGGGGAGGCAATGGCAGCCTCTGCGGCCAGGCCTCGGACTCTCCCCGGGGCTCTCTCGGGTCCCAGGCGCCCTCTCTCGCCCGGGGAGTGCCCACGCCGTCCCCTGACCCCCGCAGGACGCCTGCATCCCGCCATAAGCGGCCCACCTCGTCCATGGAGCTGGGACACATGGGGCCGGGGTGCCAGCAACTGGCCTACGTGGCTGCAAACCCGCAGACCCCTCCGTCCCGTCCCCACCACTGCGAAGATCCCCCTGTTCTTCCATCCGTAAAGGGGTCCCCCTTTACGGATGGAAGAACAGGGGGGAGGCCCCCAGGGGATGGCTTTTGTCCGAGCCGCGGCTGGGTGGTTTCGGGCCAAGAGGCGGGGCCGCGCAGGCGCAAGCAGGCCCCACCCCAAGAGCATCCCTCCGGGCAACGTGCCCCCCCCTTGAGATATCAGGCCAGGTCCACAGGGTCCCTGGGCTGGTGTCAGAGTTAACGGAGTCCCTCCCTGCCACCCAGAGGACCGCGCGTTTTCCCGTGGACCACACTTGCCAGCCCGTCTCCCACCCCGCCAGAGGCAGAGTGCCAGGGAAGAGCTAGGGACCTGGGGCCGGGAAGAGGGGCCGGCCACGGTTCCGGGCCAGGTGGGGCGGGCCCGGGTGGGCGGGACCCACGCCCAGGGACCGGGTCTCCCTGGGGGTCTCGGGCCTGAGACCTGCCTGGGGGGCTAAGAGTCTCTCTTGGCTCAAACGGCCCCACCCTGCCCCGAGGCGGAAAACTTGGACCGAGACGCTTCTACTCGCTAAAGTCTGGGCTGAACTTTGCGAGAAGGGACTGTGTGCGCTGCGACCTGGGTCCCACAGAGCTCGAGCCCCCCCTGCCCGTGAAGGGATCCGCGGCCTGTGGTCCCTGGTGTCCGCAAAAGGCATTCACCTGCGGAGAACCTGGGCCCAGGTGAGCGGGACCAGGCCCCACGGCAGGAGCCTGGGGAGGCCACTGGAGCCCCGGGGGCCAGGGCTGGGCATTTTCCCGGGTGCTCTCTCGGGTCCCAGGCGCCCTCTCTCGCCCGGGGAGTGCCCACGCCGTCCCCTGAGCCCCGCAGGACGCCTGCATCCCGCCATAAGCGGCCCACCTCGTCCATGGAGCTGGAACACATGGGGCCGGGGTGCCAGCAACTGGCCTACGTGGCTGCAAACCCGCAGACCCCTCCGTCCCGTCCCCACCACTGCGAAGATCCCCCTGTTCTTCCATCCGTAAAGGGGTCCCCCTTTACGGATGGAAGAACAGGGGGGAGGCCCCCAGGAGATGGCTTTTGTCCGAGCCGCGGCTGGGTGGTTTCGGGCCAAGAGGCGGGGCCGCGCAGGCGCAAGCAGTCCCCACCCCAAGAGCATCCCTCCGGGCAACGTGCCCCCCCCTTGAGATATCAGGCCAGGTCCACAGGGTCCCTGGGCTGGTGTCAGAGTTAACGGAGGCCCTCCCTGCCACCCAGAGGACCGCGCGTTATCCCGTGGACCACACTTCCCAGCAGCTCTCCCACCCCCGCAGAGGCAGAGTGCCAGGGAAGAGCTAGGGACCTGGGGCCGGGAAGAGGGGCCGGCCACGGTTCCGCGCCAGGTGGAGCGGTTCCGGGCGGGCGGGCGGGACCCTCGACCAAGGACCGGTTCTCCCTTGGGGATTCTGGCCTGTGCCCCGCCTGGGAGGCTAAGAGCCTTGCTTCGCCTGCAAAGCACCCACCCTGCCACAAGGCGGCAGACTTGGACCCAGCCGCTTCAACCCTCCAGTCTCTGCGGAACCACCCAAAAATGGAGTGTGACCGCTGCGACCTCAGTCCCCCAGAGCTCCAACCCCCACCTCTGTGAGGGAATCGGCGACCTCCTGTCCTTGGCGTCCGCAAAAGGCATTCACCTGCGGTGAACCTGGGCCTCGGGCGAACACGGTCAGGCCCCATGGTAGGAGCCCGGGGAGGCAATGGCAGCCTCTGCGGCCAGGCCTCGGACTCTCCCCGGGGCTCTCTCGGGTCCCAGGCGCCCTCTCTCGCCCGGGGAGTGCCCACGCCGTCCCCTGACCCCCGCAGGACGCCTGCATCCCGCCATAAGCGGCCCACCTCGTCCATGGAGCTGGGACACATGGGGCCGGGGTGCCAGCAACTGGCCTACGTGGCTGCAAACCCGCAGACCCCTCCGTCCCGTCCCCACCACTGCGAAGATCCCCCTGTTCTTCCATCCGTAAAGGGGTCCCCCTTTACGGATGGAAGAACAGGGGGGAGGCCCCCAGGAGATGGCTTTTGTCCGAGCCGCGGCTGGGTGGTTTCGGGCCAAGAGGCGGGGCCGCGCAGGCGCAAGCAGGCCCCACCCCAAGAGCATCCCTCCGGGCAACGTGCCCCCCCCTTGAGATATCAGGCCAGGTCCACAGGGTCACTGGGCTGGTGTCAGAGTTAACGGAGGCCCTCCCTGCCACCCAGAGGACCGCGCGTTTTCCCGTGGACCACACTTGCCAGCCCGTCTCCCACCCCGCCAGAGGCAGAGTGCCAGGGAAGAGCTAGGGACCTGGGGCCGGGAAGAGGGGCCGGCCACGGTTCCGGGCCAGGTGGGGCGGGCCCGGGCGGGCGGGACCCACGCCCAGGGACCGGGTCTCCCTGGGGGTCTCGGGCCTGAGACCTGCCTGGGGGGCTAAGAGTCTCTCTTGGCTCAAACGGCCCCACCCTGCCCCGAGGCGGAAAACTTGGACCGAGACGCTTCTACTCTCTAAAGTCTGGGCTGAACTTTGCGAGAAGGGACTGTGTGCGCTGCGACCTGGGTCCCACAGAGCTCGAACCCCCCCTGCCCGTGAAGGGATCCGCGGCCTGTGGTCCCTGGTGTCCGCAAAAGGCATTCACCTGCGGAGAACCTGGGCCCAGGTGAGCGGGACCAGGCCCCACGGCAGGAGCCTGGGGAGGCCACTGGAGCCCCGGGGGCCAGGGCTGGGCATTTTCCCGGGTGCTCTCTCGGGTCCCAGGCGCCCTCTCTCGCCCGGGGAGTGCCCACGCCGTCCCCTGACCCCAGCAGGACGCCTGCAACGGGCCATAAGCGGCCCACCTCGTCCATGGAGCTGGAACACATGGGGCCGGGGTGCGAGCAACTGGCCTACGTGGCTGCAAACCCGCAGACCCCTCCGTCCCGTCCCCACCACTGCGAAGATCCCCCTGTTCTTCCATCCGTAAAGGGGTCCCCCTTTACGGATGGAAGAACAGGGGGGAGGCCCCCAGGATATGGCTTTTGTCCGAGCCGCGGCTGGGTGGTTTCGGGCCAAGAGGCGGGGCCGCGCAGGCGCAAGCAGTCCCCACCCCAAGAGCATTCCTCCGGGCAACGTGCCCCCCCCTTGAGATATCAGGCCAGGTCCACAGGGTCCCTGGGCTGGTGTCAGAGTTAACGGAGGCCCTCCCTGCCACCCAGAGGACCGCGCGTTTTCCCGTGGACCACACTTCCCAGCAGCTCTCCCACCCCCGCAGAGGCAGAGTGCCAGGGAAGAGCTAGGGACCTGGGGCCGGGAAGAGGGGCCGGCCACGGTTCCGCGCCAGGTGGAGCGGTTCCGGGCGGGCGGGCGGGACCCTCGACCAAGGACCGCTTCTCCCTTGGGGAGTCTGGCCTGTGCCCCGCCTGGGAGGCTAAGAGCCTTGCTTCGCCTGCAAAGCCCCCACCCTGCCACAAGGCGGCAGACTTGGACCCAGCCGCTTCAACCCTCCAGTCTCTGCGGAACCACCCAAAAATGGAGTGTGACCGCTGCGACCTCAGTCCCCCAGAGCTCCAACCCCCACCTCTGTGAGGGAATCGGCGACCTCCTGTCCTTGGCGTCCGCAAAAGGCATTCACCTGCGGTGAACCTGGGCCTCGGGCGAACACGGTCAGGCCCCATGGTAGGAGCCCGGGGAGGCAAGGCAGCCTCTGCGGCCAGGCCTCGGACTCTCCCCGGGGCTCTCTCGAGTCCCAGGCGCCCTCTCTCGCCCGGGGAGTGCCCACGCCGTCCCCTGACCCCCGCAGGACGCCTGCATCCCGCCATAAGCGGCCCACCTCGTCCATGGAGCTGGGACACATGGGGCCGGGGTGCCAGCAACTGGCCTACGTGGCTGCAAACCCGCAGACCCCTCCGTCCCGTCCCCACCACTGCGAAGATCCCCCTGTTCTTCCATCCGTAAAGGGGTCCCCCTTTACGGATGGAAGAACAGGGGGGAGGCCCCCAGGAGATGGCTTTTGTCCGAGCCGCGGCTGGATGGTTTCGGGCCAAGAGGCGGGGCCGCGCAGGCGCAAGCAGGCCCCACCCCAAGAGCATCCCTCCGGGCAACGTGCCCCCCCCTTGAGATATCAGGCCAGGTCCACAGGGTCCCTGGGCTGGTGTCAGAGTTAACGGAGGCCCTCCATGCCACCCAGAGGACCGCGCGTTTTCCCGTGGACCACACTTCCCAGCAGCTCTCCCACCCCCGCAGAGGCAGAGTGCCAGGGAAGAGCTAGGGACCTGGGGCCGGGAAGAGGGGCTGGCCACGGTTCCGCGCCAGGTGGAGCGGTTCCGGGCGGGCGGGCGGGACCCTCGACCAAGGACCGGTTCTCCCTTGGGGATTCTGGCCTGTGCCCCGCCTGGGAGGCTAAGAGCCTTGCTTCGCCTGCAAAGCCCCCACCCTGCCACAAGGCGGCAGACTTGGACCCAGCCGCTTCAACCCTCCAGTCTCTGCGGAACCACCCAAAAATGGAGTGTGACCGCTGCGACCTCAGTCCCCCACAGCTCCAACCCCCACCTCTGTGAGGGAATCGGCGACCTCCTGTCCTTGGCGTCCGCAAAAGGCATTCACCTGCGGTGAACCTGGGCCTCGGGCGAACACGGTCAGGCCCCATGGTAGGAGCCCGGGGAGGCAATGGCAGCCTCTGCGGCCAGAACTCGGACTCTCCCCGGGGCTCTCTCGGGTCCCAGGCGCCTTCGCTCGCCCGGGGAGTGCCCACGCCGTCCCCTGACCCCCGCAGGACGCCTGCATCCCGCCATAAGCGGCCCACCTCGTCCATGGAGCTGGGACACATGGGGAGGGGTGCCAGCAACTGGCCTACGTGGCTGCAAACCCGCAGACCCCTCCGTCCCGTCCCCACCACTGCGAAGATCCCCCTGTTCTTCCATCCGTAAAGGGGTCCCCCTTTACGGATGGAAGAACAGGGGGGAGGCCCCCAGGAGATGGCTTTTGTCCGAGCCGCGGCTGGGTGGTTTCGGGCCAAGAGGCGGGGCCGCGCAGGCGCAAGCAGGCCCCACCCCAAGAGCATCCCTCCGGGCAACGTGCCCCCCCCTTGAGATATCAGGCCAGGTCCACAGGGTCCCTGGGCTGGTGTCAGAGTTAACGGAGGCCCTCCCTGCCACCCAGAGGACCGCGCGTTATCCCGTGGACCACACTTCCCAGCAGCTCTCCCACCCCCGCAGAGGCAGAGTGCCAGGGAAGAGCTAGGGACCTGGGGCCGGGAAGAGGGGCCGGCCACGGTTCCGCGCCAGGTGGAGCGGTTCCGGGCGGGCGGGCGGGACCCTCGACCAAGGACCGGTTCTCCCTTGGGGAGTCTGGCCTGTGCCCCGCCTGGGAGGCTAAGAGCCTTGCTTCGCCTGCAAAGCCCCCACCCTGCCACAAGGCGGCAGACTTGGACCCAGCCGCTTCAACCCTCCAGTCTCTGCGGAACCACCCAAAAATGGAGTGTGACCGCTGCGACCTCAGTCCCCCAGAGCTCCAACCCCCACCTCTGTGAGGGAATCGGCGACCTCCTGTCCTTGGCGTCCGCAAAAGGCATTCACCTGCGGTGAACCTGGGCCTCGGGCGAACACGGTCAGGCCCCATGGTAGGAGCCCGGGGAGGCAAGGCAGCCTCTGCGGCCAGGCCTCGGACTCTCCCCGGGGCTCTCTCGGGTCCCAGGCGCCCTCTCTCGCCCGGGGAGTGCCCACGCCGTCCCCTGACCCCCGCAGGACGCCTGCATCCCGCCATAAGCGGCCCACCTCGTCCATGGAGCTGGGACACATGGGGCCGGGGTGCCAGCAACTGGCCTACGTGGCTGCAAACCCGCAGACCCCTCCGTCCCGTCCCCACCACTGCGAAGATCCCCCTGTTCTTCCATCCGTAAAGGGGTCCCCCTTTACGGATGGAAGAACAGGGGGGAGGCCCCCAGGAGATGGCTTTTGTCCGAGCCGCGGCTGGGTGGTTTCGGGCCAAGAGGCGGGGCCGCGCAGGCGCAAGCAGGCCCCACCCCAAGAGCATCCCTCCGGGCAACGTGCCCCCCCCCTTGAGATATCAGGCCAGGTCCACAGGGTCCCTGGGCTGGTGTCAGAGTTAACGGAGGCCCTCCCTGCCACCCAGAGGACCGCGCGTTTTCCCGTGGACCACACTTGCCAGCCCGTCTCCCACCCCGCCAGAGGCAGAGTGCCAGGGAAGAGCTAGGGACCTGGGGCCGGGAAGAGGGGCCGGCCAGGGTTCCCGGCCAGGTGGGGCGGGCCCGGGCAGGCGGGACCCACGCCCAGGGACCGGGTCTCCCTGGGGGTCTCGGGCCTGAGACCTGCCTGGGGGGCTAAGAGTCTCTCTTGGCTCAAACGGCCCCACCCTGCCCCGAGGCGGAAAACTTGGACCGAGACGCTTCTACTCTCTAAAGTCTGGGCTGAACTTTGCGAGAAGGGACTGTGTGCGCTGCGACCTGGGTCCCACAGAGCTCGAACCCCCCCTGCCCGTGAAGGGATCCGCGGCCTGTGGTCCCTGGTGTCCGCAAAAGGCATTCACCTGCGGAGAACCTGGGCCCAGGTGAGCGGGACCAGGCCCCACGGCAGGAGCCTGGGGAGGCCACTGGAGCCCCGGGGGCCAGGGCTGGGCATTTTCCCGGGTGCTCTCTCGGGTCCCAGGCGCCCTCTCTCGCCCGGGGAGTGCCCACGCCGTCCCCTGAGCCCCGCAGGACGCCTGCATCCCGCCATAAGCGGCCCACCTCGTCCATGGAGCTGGAACACATGGGGCCGGGGTGCCAGCAACTGGCCTACGTGGCTGCAAACCCGCAGACCCCTCCGTCCCGTCCCCACCACTGCGAAGATCCCCCTGTTCTTCCATCCGTAAAGGGGTCCCCCTTTACGGATGGAAGAACAGGGGGGAGGCCCCCAGGAGATGGCTTTTGTCCGAGCCGCGGCTGGGTGGTTTCGGGCCAAGAGGCGGGGCCTCGCAGGCGCAAGCAGGCCCCACCCCAAGAGCATCCCTCCGGGCAACGTGCCCCCCCCTTGAGATATCAGGCCAGGTTCACAGGGTCCCTGGGCTGGTGTCAGAGTTAACGGAGGCCCTTCCTGCCACCCAGAGGACCGCGCGTTTTCCCGTGGACCACACTTCCCAGCAGCTCTCCCACCCCCGCAGAGGCAGAGTGCCAGGGAAGAGCTAGGGACCTGGGGCCGGGAAGAGGGGCCGGCCACGGTTCCGCGCCAGGTGGAGCGGTTCCGGGCGGGCGGGCGGGACCCTCGACCAAGGACCGGTTCTCCCTTGGGGAGTCTGGCCTGTGCCCTGCCTGGGAGGCTAAGAGCCTTGCTTCGCCTGCAAAGCCCCCACCCTGCCACAAGGCGGCAGACTTGGACCCAGCCGCTTCAACCCTCCAGTCTCTGCGGAACCACCCAAAAATGGAGTGTGACCGCTGCGACCTCAGTCCCCCACAGCTCCAACCCCCACCTCTGTGAGGGAATCGGCGACCTCCTGTCCTTGGCGTCCGCAAAAGGCATTCACCTGCGGTGAACCTGGGCCTCGGGCGAACACGGTCAGGCCCCATGGTAGGAGCCCGGGGAGGCAAGGCAGCCTCTGCGGCCAGGCCTCGGACTCTCCCCGGGGCTCTCTCGGGTCCCAGGCGCCCTCTCTCGCCCGGGGAGTGCCCACGCCGTCCCCTGACCCCCGCAGGACGCCTGCATCCCGCCATAAGCGACCCACCTCGTCCATGGAGCTGGGACACATGGGGCCGGGGTGCCAGCAACTGGCCTACGTGGCTGGAAACCCGCAGACCCCTCCGTCCCGTCCCCACCACTGCGAAGATCCCACTGTTCTTCCATCCGTAAAGGGGTCCCCCTTTACGGATGGAAGAACAGGGGGGAGGCCCCCAGGAGATGGCTTTTGTCCGAGCCCCGGCTGGGTGGTTTCGGGCCAAGAGGCGGGGCCGCGCAGGAGCAAGCAGGCCCCACCCCAAGAGCATCCCTCCGGGCAACGTGCCCCCCCCTTGAGATATCAGGCCAGGTCCACAGGGTCCCTGGGCTGGTGTCAGAGTTAACGGAGGCCCTCCCTGCCACCCAGAGGACCGCGCGTTTTCCCGTGGACCACACTTCCCAGCAGCTCTCCCACCCCCGCAGAGGCAGAGTGCCAGGGAAGAGCTAGGGACCTGGGGCCGGGAAGAGGGGCCGGCCACGGTTCCGCGCCAGGTGGAGCGGTTCCGGGCGGGCGGGCGGGACCCTCGACCAAGGACCGGTTCTCCCTTGGGGATTCTGGCCTGTGCCCCGCCTGGGAGGCTAAGAGCCTTGCTTCGCCTGCAAAGCCCCCACCCTGCCACAAGGCGGCAGACTTGGACCCAGCCGCTTCAACCCTCCAGTCTCTGCGGAACCACCCAAAAATGGAGTGTGACCGCTGCGACCTCAGTCCCCCAGAGCTCCAACCCCCACCTCTGTGAGGGAATCGGCGACCTCCTGTCCTTGGCGTCCGCAAAAGGCATTCACCTGCGGTGAACCTGGGCCTCGGGCGAACACGGTCAGGCCCCATGGTAGGAGCCCGGGGAGGCAATGGCAGCCTCTGCGGCCAGGCCTCGGACTCTCCCCGGGGCTCTCTCGGGTCCCAGGCGCCCTCTCTCGCCCGGGGAGTGCCCACGCCGTCCCCTGACCCCCGCAGGACGCCTGCATCCCGCCATAAGCGGCCCACCTCGTCCATGGAGCTGGGACACATGGGGCCGGGGTGCCAGCAACTGGCCTACGTGGCTGCAAACCCGCAGACCCCTCCGTCCCGTCCCCACCACTGCGAAGATCCCCCTGTTCTTCCATCCGTAAAGGGGTCCCCCTTTACGGATGGAAGAACAGGGGGGAGGCCCCCAGGAGATGGCTTTTGTCCGAGCCGCGGCTGGGTGGTTTCGGGCCAAGAGGCGGGGCCGCGCAGGCGCAAGCAGGCCCCACCCCAAGAGCATCCCTCCGGGCAACGTGCCCCCCCCTTGAGATATCAGGCCAGGTCCACAGGGTCCCTGGGCTGGTGTCAGAGTTAAGGGAGGCCCTCCCTGCCACCCAGAGGACCGCGCGTTTTCCCGTGGACCACACTTCCCAGCAGCTCTCCCACCCCCGCAGAGGCAGAGTGCCAGGAAAGAACTAGGGACCTGGTGCCTGGAAGAGGAGCCGGCCACGGTTCCGCGCCAGGTGGAGCGGTTCCGGGCGGGCGGGCGGGACCCTCGACCAAGGACCGGTTCTCCCTTGGGGAGTCTGGCCTGTGCCCTGCCTGGGAGGCTAAGAGCCTTGCTTCGCCTGCAAAGCCCCCACCCTGCCACAAGGCGGCAGACTTGGACCCAGCCGCTTCAACCCTCCAGTCTCTGCTGAACCACCCAAAAATGGAGTGTGACCGCTGCGACCTCAGTCCCCCAGAGCTCCAACCCCCACCTCTGTGAGGGAATCGGCGACCTCCTGTCCTTGGCGTCCGCAAAAGGCATTCACCTGCGGTGAACCTGGGCCTCGGGCGAACACGGTCAGGCCCCATGGTAGGAGCCCGGGGAGGCAATGGCAGCCTCTGCGGCCAGACCTCGGACTCTCCCCGGGGCTCTCTCGGGTCCCAGGCGCCTTCGCTCGCCCGGGGAGTGCCCACGCCGTCCCCTGACCCCCGCAGGACGCCTGCATCCCGCCATAAGCGGCCCACCTCGTCCATGGAGCTGGGACACATGGGGAGGGGTGCCAGCAACTGGCCTACGTGGCTGCAAACCCGCAGACCCCTCCGTCCCGTCCCCACCACTGCGAAGATCCCCCTGTTCTTCCATCCGTAAAGGGGTCCCCCTTTACGGATGGAAGAACAGGGGGGAGGCCCCCAGGAGATGGCTTTTGTCCGAGCCGCGGCTGGGTGGTTTCGGGCCAAGAGGCGGGGCCGCACAGGCGCAAGCAGGCCCCACCCCAAGAGCATCCCTCCGGGCAACGTGCCCCCCCCTTGAGATATCAGGCCAGGTCCACAGGGTCCCTGGGCTGGTGTCAGAGTTAACGGAGGCCCTCCCTGCCACCCAGAGGACCGCGCGTTATCCCGTGGACCACACTTCCCAGCAGCTCTCCCACCCCCGCAGAGGCAGAGTGCCAGGGAAGAGCTAGGGACCTGGGGCCGGGAAGAGGGGCCGGCCACGGTTCCGCGCCAGGTGGAGCGGTTCCGGGCGGGCGGGCGGGACCCTCGACCAAGGACCGGTTCTCCCTTGGGGAGTCTGGCCTGTGCCCCGCCTGGGAGGCTAAGAGCCTTGCTTCGCCTGCAAAGCCCCCACCCTGCCACAAGGCGGCAGACTTGGACCCAGCCGCTTCAACCCTCCAGTCTCTGCGGAACCACCCAAAAATGGAGTGTGACCGCTGCGACCTCAGTCCCCCAGAGCTCCAACCCCCACCTCTGTGAGGGAATCGGCGACCTCCTGTCCTTGGCGTCCGCAAAAGGCATTCACCTGCGGTGAACCTGGGCCTCGGGCGAACACGGTCAGGCCCCATGGTAGGAGCCCGGGGAGGCAAGGCAGCCTCTGCGGCCAGGCCTCGGACTCTCCCCGGGGCTCTCTCGGGTCCCAGGCGCCCTCTCTCGCCCGGGGAGTGCCCACGCCGTCCCCTGACCCCCGCAGGACGCCTGCATCCCGCCATAAGCGGCCCACCTCGTCCATGGAGCTGGGACACATGGGGCCGGGGTGCCAGCAACTGGCCTACGTGGCTGCAAACCCGCAGACCCCTCCGTCCCGTCCCCACCACTGCGAAGATCCCCCTGTTCTTCCATCCGTAAAGGGGTCCCCCTTTACGGGTGGAAGAACAGGGGGGAGGCCCCCAGGAGATGGCTTTTGTCCGAGCCGCGGCTGGGTGGTTTCGGGCCAAGAGGCGGGGCCGCGCAGGCGCAAGCAGGCCCCACCCCAAGAGCATCCCTCCGGGCAACGTGCCCCCCCCTTGAGATATCAGGCCAGGTCCACAGGGTCCCTGGGCTGGTGTCAGAGTTAACGGAGGCCCTCCCTGCCACCCAGAGGACCGCGCGTTTTCCCGTGGACCACACTTGCCAGCCCGTCTCCCACCCCGCCAGAGGCAGAGTGCCAGGGAAGAGCTAGGGACCTGGGGCCGGGAAGAGGGGCCGGCCACGGTTCCGGGCCAGGTGGGGCGGGCCCGGGCGGGCGGGACCCACGCCGAGGGACCGGGTCTCCCTGGGAGTCTCGGGCCTGAGACCTGCCTGGGGGGCTAAGAGTCTCTCTTGGCTCAAACGGCCCCACCCTGCCCCGAGGCGGAAAACTTGGACCGAGACGCTTCTACTCTCTAAAGTCTGGGCTGAACTTTGCGAGAAGGGACTGTGTGCGCTGCGACCTGGGTCCCACAGAGCTCGAACCCCTCCTGCCCGTGAAGGGATCCGCGGCGTGTGGTCCCTGGTGTCCGCAAAAGGCATTCACCTGCGGAGAACCTGGGCCCAGGTGAGCGGGACCAGGCCCCACGGCAGGAGCCTGGGGAGGCCACTGGAGCCCCGGGGGCCAGGGCTGGGCATTTTCCCGGGTGCTCTCTCGGGTCCCAGGCGCCCTCTCTCGCCCGGGGAGTGCCCACGCCGTCCCCTGAGCCCCGCAGGACGCCTGCATCCCGCCATAAGCGGCCCACCTCGTCCATGGAGCTGGAACACATGGGGCCGGGGTGCCAGCAACTGGCCTACGTGGCTGCAAACCCGCAGACCCCTCCGTCCCGTCCCCACCACTGCGAAGATCCCCCTGTTCTTCCATCCGTAAAGGGGTCCCCCTTTACGGATGGAAGAACAGGGGGGAGGCCCCCAGGAGATGGCTTTTGTCCGAGCCGCGGCTGGGTGGTTTCGGGCCAAGAGGCGGGGCCGCGCAGGCGCAAGCAGTCCCCACCCCAAGAGCATCCCTCCGGGCAACGTGCCCCCCCCTTGAGATATCAGGCCAGGTCCACAGGGTCCCTGGGCTGGTGTCAGAGTTAACGGAGGCCCTCCCTGCCACCCAGAGGACCGCGCGTTTTCCCGTGGACCAAACTTCCCAGCAGCTCTCCCACCCCCGCAGAGGCAGAGTGCCAGGAAAGAACTAGGGACCTGGTGCCTGGAAGAGGGGCCGGCCACGGTTCCGCGCCAGGTGGAGCGGTTCCGGGCGGGCGGGCGGGACCCTCGACCAAGGACCGGTTCTCCCTTGGGGAGTCTGGCCTGTGCCCCGCCTGGGAGGCTAAGAGCCTTGCTTCGCCTGCAAAGCCCCCACCCTGCCACAAGGCGGCAGACTTGGACCCAGCCGCTTCAACCCTCCAGTCTCTGCGGAACCACCCAAAAATGGAGTGTGACCGCTGCGACCTCAGTCCCCCAGAGCTCCAACCCCCACCTCTGTGAGGGAATCGGCGACCTCCTGTCCTTGGCGTCCGCAAAAGGCATTCACCTGCGGTGAACCTGGGCCTCGGGCGAACACGGTCAGGCCCCATGGTAGGAGACCGGGGAGGCAATGGCAGCCTCTGCGGCCAGGCCTCGGACTCTCCCCGGGGCTCTCTCGGGTCCCAGGCGCCCTCTCTCGCCCGGGGAGTGCCCACGCCGTCCCCTGACCCCCGCAGGACGCCTGCATCCCGCCATAAGCGGCCCACCTCGTCCATGGAGCTGGGACACATGGGGCCGGGGTGCCAGCAACTGGCCTACGTGGCTGCAAACCCGCAGACCCCTCCGTCCCGTCCCCACCACTGCGAAGATCCCCCTGTTCTTCCATCCGTAAAGGGGGACCCCTTTACGGATGGAAGAACAGGGGGGAGGCCCCCAGGATATGGCTTTTGTCCGAGCCGCGGCTGGGTGGTTTCGGGCCAAGAGGCGGGGCCGCGCAGGCGCAAGCAGTCCCCACCCCAAGAGCATCCCTCCGGGCAACGTGCCCCCCCCTTGAGATATCAGGCCAGGTCCACAGGGTCCCTGGGCTGGTGTCAGAGTTAACGGAGGCCCTCCCTGCCACCCAGAGGACCGCGCGTTTTCCCGTGGACCACACTTCCCAGCAGCTCTCCCACCCCCGCAGAGGCAGAGTGCCAGGGAAGAGCTAGGGACCTGGGGCCGGGAAGAGGGGCCGGCCACGGTTCCGCGCCAGGTGGAGCGGTTCCGGGCGGGCGGGCGGGACCCTCGACCAAGGACCGGTTCTCCCTTGGGGAGTCTGGCCTGTGCCCCGCCTGGGAGGCTAAGAGCCTTGCTTCGCCTGCAAAGCCCCCACCCTGCCACAAGGCGGCAGACTTGGACCCAGCCGCTTCAACCCTCCAGTCTCTGCGGAACCACCCAAAAATGGAGTGTGACCGCTGCGACCTCAGTCCCCCAGAGCTCCAACCCCCACCTCTGTGAGGGAATCGGCGACCTCCTGTCCTTGGCGTCCGCAAAAGGCATTCACCTGCGGTGAACCTGGGCCTCGGGCGAACACGGTCAGGCCCCATGGTAGGAGCCCGGGGAGGCAATGGCAGCCTCTGCGGCCAGAACTCGGACTCTCCCCGGGGCTCTCTCGGGTCCCAGGCGCCTTCGCTCGCCCGGGGAGTGCCCACGCCGTCCCCTGACCACCGCAGGACGCCTGCATCCCGCCATAAGCGGCCCACCTCGTCCATGGAGCTGGGACACATGGGGAGGGGTGCCAGCAACTGGCCTACGTGGCTGCAAACCCGCAGACCCCTCCGTCCCGTCCCCACCACTGCGAAGATCCCCCTGTTCTTCCATCCGTAAAGGGGTCCCCCTTTACGGATGGAAGAACAGGGGGGTGGCCCCCAGGAGATGGCTTTTGTCCGAGCCGCGGCTGGGTGGTTTCGGGCCAAGAGGCGGGGCCGCGCAGGCGCAAGCAGGCCCCACCCCAAGAGCATCCCTCCGGGCAACGTGCCCCCCCCTTGAGATATCAGGCCAGGTCCACAGGGTCCCTGGGCTGGTGTCAGAGTTAACGGAGGCCCTCCCTGCCACCCAGAGGACCGCGCGTTTTCCCGTGGACCACACTTGCCAGCCCGTCTCCCACCCCGCCAGAGGCAGAGTGCCAGGGAAGAGCTAGGGACCTGGGGCCGGGAAGAGGGGCCGGCCACGGTTCCGGGCCAGGTGGGGCGGGCCCGGGCGGGCGGGACCCACGCCCAGGGACCGGGTCTCCCTGGGGGTCTCGGGCCTGAGACCTGCCTGGGGGGCTAAGAGTCTCTCTTGGCTCAAACGGCCCCACCCTGCCCCGAGGCGGAAAACTTGGACCGAGACGCTTCTACTCTCTAAAGTCTGGGCTGAACTTTGCGAGAAGGGACTGTGTCTGCTGCGACCTGGGTCCCACAGAGCTCGAACCCCCCCTGCCCGTGAAGGGATCCGCGGCCTGTGGTCCCTGGTGTCTGCAAAAGGCATTCACCTGCGGAGAACCTGGGCCCAATGAGCGGGACCAGGCCCCACGGCAGGAGCCTGGGGAGGCCACTGGAGCCCCGGGGGCCAGGGCTGGGCATTTTCCCGGGTGCTCTCTCGGGTCCCAGGCGTCCTCTCTCGCCCGGGGAGTGCCCACGCCGTCCCCTGACCCCTGCAGGACGCCTGAATCCCGCCATAAGCGGCCCACCTCGTCCATGGAGCTGGAACACATGGGGCCGGGGTGCCAGCAACAGGCCTACGTGGCTGCAAAACCGCAGACCCCTCCGTCCCGTCCCCACCACTGCGAAGATCCCCCTGTTCTTCCATCCGTAAAGGGGTCCCCCTTTACGGATGGAAGAACAGGGGGGAGGCCCCCAGGAGATGGCTTTTGTCCGAGCCGCGGCTGGGTGGTTTCGGGCCAAGAGGCGGGGCCTCGCAGGCGCAAGCAGGACCCACCCCAAGAGCATCCCTCCGGGCAACGTGCCCCCCCTTGAGATATCAGGCCAGGTCCACAGGGTCCCTGGGCTGGTGTCAGAGTTAAGGGAGGCCCTCCCTGCCACCCAGAGGACCGCGCGTTTTCCCGTGGACCACACTTCCCAGCAGCTCTCCCACCCCCGCAGAGGCAGAGTGCCAGGGAAGAGCTAGGGACCTGGGGCCGGGAAGAGGGGCCGGCCACGGTTCCGCGCCAGGTGGAGCGGTTCCGGGCGGGCGGGCGGGACCCTCGACCAAGGACCGGTTCTCCCTTGGGGAGTCTGGCCTGTGCCCCGCCTGGGAGGCTAAGAGCCTTGCTTCGCCTGCAAAGCCCCCACCCTGCCACAAGGCGGCAGACTTGGACCCAGCCGCTTCAACCCTCCAGTCTCTGCGGAACCACCCAAAAATGGAGTGTGACCGCTGCGACCTCAGTCCCCCAGAGCTCCAACCCCCACCTCTGTGAGGGAATCGGCGACCTCCTGTCCTTGGCGTCCGCAAAAGGCATTCACCTGCGGTGAACCTGGGCCTCGGGCGAACACGGTCAGGCCCCATGGTAGGAGCCCGGGGAGGCAAGGCAGCCTCTGCGGCCAGGCCTCGGACTCTCCCCGGGGCTCTCTCGGGTCCCAGGCGCCCTCTCTCGCCCGGGGAGTGCCCTCGCCGTCCCCTGACCCCCGCAGGACGCCTGCATCCCGCCATAAGCGGCCCACCTCGTCCATGGAGCTGGGACACATGGGGCCGGGGTGCCAGCAACTGGCCTACGTGGCTGCAAACCCGCAGACCCCTCCGTCCCGTCCCCACCACTGCGAAGATCCCCCTGTTCTTCCATCCGTAAAGGGGTCCCCCTTTACGGATGGAAGAACAGGGGGGAGGCCCCCAGGAGATGGCTTTTGTCCGAGCCGCGGCTGGGTGGTTTCGGGCCAAGAGGCGGGGCCGCGCAGGCGCAAGCAGGCCCCACCCCAAGAGCATCCCTCCGGGCAACGTGCCCCCCCCTTGAGATATCAGGCCAGGTCCACAGGGTCACTGGGCTGGTGTCAGAGTTAACGGAGGCCCTCCCTGCCACCCAGAGGACCGCGCGTTTTCCCGTGGACCACACTTGCCAGCCCGTCTCCCACCCCGCCAGAGGCAGAGTGCCAGGGAAGAGCTAGGGACCTGGGGCCGGGAAGAGGGGCCGGCCACGGTTCCGGGCCAGGTGGGGCGGGCCCGGGCGGGCGGGACCCACGCCCAGGGACCGGGTCTCCCTGGGGGTCTCGGGCCTGAGACCTGCCTGGGGGGCTAAGAGTCTCTCTTGGCTCAAACGGCCCCACCCTGCCCCGAGGCGGAAAACTTGGACCGAGACGCTTCTACTCTCTAAAGTCTGGGCTGAACTTTGCGAGAAGGGACTGTGTGCGCTGCGACCTGGGTCCCACAGAGCTCGAACCCCCCCTGCCCGTGAAGGGATCCGCGGCCTGTGGTCCCTGGTGTCCGCAAAAGGCATTCACCTGCGGAGAACCTGGGCCCAGGTGAGCGGGACCAGGCCCCACGGCAGGAGCCTGGGGAGGCCACTGGAGCCCCGGGGGCCAGGGCTGGGCATTTTCCCGGGTGCTCTCTCGGGTCCCAGGCGCCCTCTCTCGCCCGGGGAGTGCCCACGCCGTCCCCTGACCCCCGCAGGACGCCTGCATCCCGCCATAAGCGGCCCACCTCGTCCATGGAGCTGGAACACATGGGGCCGGGGTGCCAGCAACTGGCCTACGTGGCTGCAAACCCGCAGACCCCTCCGTCCCGTCCCCACCACTGCGAAGATCCCCCTGTTCTTCCATCCGTAAAGGGGTCCCCCTTTACGGATGGAAGAACAGGGGGGAGGCCCCCAGGAGATGGCTTTTGTCCGAGCCGCGGCTGGGTGTTTTCGGGCCAAGAGGCGGGGCCGCGCAGGCGCAAGCAGGCCCCACCCCAAGAGCATCCCTCCGGGCAACGTGCCCCCCCCTTGAGATATCAGGCCAGGTCCACAGGGTCCCTGGGCTGGTGTCAGAGTTAAGGGAGGCCCTCCCTGCCACCCAGAGGACCGCGCGTTTTCCCGTGGACCACACTTCCCAGCAGCTCTCCCACCCCCGCAGAGGCAGAGTGCCAGGAAAGAACTAGGGACCTGGTGCCTGGAAGAGGAGCCGGCCACGGTTCCGCGCCAGGTGGAGCGGTTCCGGGCGGGCGGGCGGGATCCTCGACCAAGGACCGGTTCTCCCTTGGGGAGTCTGGCCTGTGCCCTGCCTGGGAGGCTAAGAGCCTTGCTTCGCCTGCAAAGCCCCCACCCTGCCACAAGGCGGCAGACTTGGACCCAGCCGCTTCAACCCTCCAGTCTCTGCTGAACCACCCAAAAATGGAGTGTGACCGCTGCGACCTCAGTCCCCCAGAGCTCCAACCCCCACCTCTGTGAGGGAATCGGCGACCTCCTGTCCTTGGCGTCCGCAAAAGGCATTCACCTGCGGTGAACCTGGGCCTCGGGCGAACACGGTCAGGCCCCATGGTAGGAGCCCGGGGAGGCAATGGCAGCCTCTGCGGCCAGAACTCGGACTCTCCCCGGGGATCTCTCGGGTCCCAGGCGCCTTCGCTCGCCCGGGGAGTGCCCACGCCGTCCCCTGACCCCCGCAGGACGCCTGCATCCCGCCATAAGCGGCCCACCTCGTCCATGGAGCTGGGACACATGGGGCCGGGGTGCCAGCAACTGGCCTACGTGGCTGCAAACCCGCAGACCCCTCCGTCCCGTCCCCACCACTGCGAAGATCCCCCTGTTCTTCCATCCGTAAAGGGGTCCCCCTTTACGGATGGAAGAACAGGGGGGAGGCCCCCAGGAGATGGCTTTTGTCCGAGCCGCGGCTGGGTGGTTTCGGGCCAAGAGGCGGGGCCGCGCAGGCGCAAGCAGGCCCCACCCCAAGAGCATCCCTCCGGGCAACGTGCCCCCCCCTTGAGATATCAGGCCAGGTCCACAGGGTCCCTGGGCTGGTGTCAGAGTTAACGGAGGCCCTCCCTGCCACCCAGAGGACCGCGCGTTTTCCCGTGGACCACACTTGCCAGCCCGTCGCCCACCCCGCCAGAGGCAGAGTGCCAGGGAAGAGCTAGGGACCTGGGGCCGGGAAGAGGGGCCGGCCACGGTTCCGGGCCAGGTGGGGCGGGCCCGGGCGGGCGGGACCCACGCCCAGGGACCGGGTCTCCCTGGGGGTCTCGGGCCTGAGACCTGCCTGGGGGGCTAAGAGTCTCTCTTGGCTCAAACGGCCCCACCCTGCCCCGAGGCGGAAAACTTGGACCGAGACGCTTCTACTCTCTAAAGTCTGGGCTGAACTTTGCGAGAAGGGACTGTGTCTGCTGCGACCTGGGTCCCACAGAGCTCGAACCCCCCCTGCCCGTGAAGGGATCCGCGGCCTGTGGTCCCTGGTGTCTGCAAAAGGCATTCACCTGCGGAGAACCTGGGCCCAATGAGCGGGACCAGGCCCCACGGCAGGAGCCTGGGGAGGCCACTGGAGCCCCGGGGGCCAGGGCTGGGCATTTTCCCGGGTGCTCTCTCGGGTCCCAGGCGCCCTCTCTCGCCCGGGGAGTGCCCACGCCGTCCCCTGACCCCTGCAGGACGCCTGAATCCCGCCATAAGCGGCCCACCTCGTCCATGGAGCTGGAACACATGGGGCCGGGGTGCCAGCAACAGGCCTACGTGGCTGCAAAACCGCAGACCCCTCCGTCCCGTCCCCACCACTGCGAAGATCCCCCTGTTCTTCCATCCGTAAAGGGGTCCCCCTTTACGGATGGAAGAACAGGGGGGAGGCCCCCAGGAGATGGCTTTTGTCCGAGCCGCGGCTGGGTGGTTTCGGGCCAAGAGGCGGGGCCTCGCAGGCGCAAGCAGGCCCCACCCCAAGAGCATCCCTCCGGGCAACGTGCCCCCCCCTTGAGATATCAGGCCAGGTCCACAGGGTCCCTGGGCTGGTGTCAGAGTTAACGGAGGCCCTCCCTGCCACCCAGAGGACCGCGCGTTTTCCCGTGGACCACACTTCCCAGCAGCTCTCCCACCCCCGCAGAGGCAGAGTGCCAGGGAAGAGCTAGGGACCTGGGGCCGGGAAGAGGGGCCGGCCACGGTTCCGCGCCAGGTGGAGCGGTTCCGGGCGGGCGGGCGGGACCCTCGACCAAGGACCGGTTCTCCCTTGGGGAGTCTGGCCTGTGCCCCGCCTGGGAGGCTAAGAGCCTTGCTTCGCCTGCAAAGCCCCCACCCTTCCACAAGGCGGCAGACTTGGACCCAGCCGCTTCAACCCTCCAGTCTCTGCGGAACCACCCAAAAATGGAGTGTGACCGCTGCGACCTCAGTCCCCCAGAGCTCCAACGCCCACCTCTGTGAGGGAATCGGCGACCTCCTGTCCTTGGCGTCCGCAAAAGGCATTCACCTGCGGTGAACCTGGGCCTCGGGCGAACACGGTCAGGCCCCATGGTAGGAGCCCGGGGAGGCAAGGCAGCCTCTGCGGCCAGGCCTCGGACTCTCCCCGGGGCTCTCTCGGGTCCCAGGCGCCCTCTCTCGCCCGGGGAGTGCCCACGCCGTCCCCTGACCCCCGCAGGACGCCTGCATCCCGCCATAAGCGACCCACCTCGTCCATGGAGCTGGGACACATGGGGCCGGGGTGCCAGCAACTGGCCTACGTGGCTGGAAACCCGCAGACCCCTCCGTCCCGTCCCCACCACTGCGAAGATCCCACTGTTCTTCCATCCGTAAAGGGGTCCCCCTTTACGGATGGAAGAACAGGGGGGAGGCCCCCAGGAGATGGCTTTTGTCCGAGCCGCGGCTGGGTGGTTTCGGGCCAAGAGGCGGGGCCGCGAGGCGCAAGCAGGCCCCACCCCAAGAGCATCCCTCCGGGCAACGTGCCCCCCCCTTGAGATATCAGGCCAGGTCCACAGGGTCCCTGGGCTGGTGTCAGAGTTAACGGAGGCCCTCCCTGCCACCCAGAGGACCGCGCGTTTTCCCGTGGACCACACTTCCCAGCAGCTCTCCCACCCCCGCAGAGGCAGAGTGCCAGGGAAGAGCTAGGGACCTGGGGCCGGGAAGAGGGGCCGGCCACGGTTCCGCGCCAGGTGGAGCGGTTCCGGGCGGGCGGGCGGGACCCTCGACCAAGGACCGGTTCTCCCTTGGGGATTCTGGCCTGTGCCCCGCCTGGGAGGCTAAGAGCCTTGCTTCGCCTGCAAAGCCCCCACCCTGCCACAAGGCGGCAGACTTGGACCCAGCCGCTTCAACCCTCCAGTCTCTGCGGAACCACCCAAAAATGGAGTGTGACCGCTGCGACCTCAGTCCCCCAGAGCTCCAACCCCCACCTCTGTGAGGGAATCGGCGACCTCCTGTCCTTGGCGTCCGCAAAAGGCATTCACCTGCGGTGAACCTGGGCCTCGGGCGAACACGGTCAGGCCCCATGGTAGGAGCCCGGGGAGGCAATGGCAGCCTCTGCGGCCAGGCCTCGGACTCTCCCCGGGGCTCTCTCGGGTCCCAGGCGCACTCTCTCGCCCGGGGAGTGCCCACGCCGTCCCCTGACCCCCGCAGGACGCCTGCATCCCGCCATAAGCGGCCCACCTCGTCCATGGAGCTGGGACACATGGGGCCGGGGTGCCAGCAACTGGCCTACGTGGCTGCAAACCCGCAGACCCCTCCGTCCCGTCCCCACCACTGCGAAGATCCCCCTGTTCTTCCATCCGTAAAGGGGTCCCCCTTTACGGATGGAAGAACAGGGGGGAGGCCCCCAGGGGATGGCTTTTGTCCGAGCCGCGGCTGGGTGGTTTCGGGCCAAGAGGCGGGGCCGCGCAGGCGCAAGCAGGCCCCACCCCAAGAGCATCCCTCCGGGCAACGTGCCCCCCCCTTGAGATATCAGGCCAGGTCCACAGGGTCCCTGGGCTGGTGTCAGAGTTAACGGAGGCCCTCCCTGCCACCCAGAGGACCGCGCGTTTTCCCGTGGACCACACTTGCCAGCCCGTCTCCCACCCCGCCAGAGGCAGAGTGCCAGGGAAGAGCTAGGGACCTGGGGCCGGGAAGAGGGGCCGGCCACGGTTCCGGGCCAGGTGGGGCGGGCCCGGGTGGGCGGGACCCACGCCCAGGGACCGGGTCTCCCTGGGGGTCTCGGGCCTGAGACCTGCCTGGGGGGCTAAGAGTCTCTCTTGGCTCAAACGGCCCCACCCTGCCCCGAGGCGGAAAACTTGGACCGAGACGCTTCTACTCGCTAAAGTCTGGGCTGAACTTTGCGAGAAGGGACTGTGTGCGCTGCGACCTGGGTCCCACAGAGCTCGAGCCCCCCCTGCCCGTGAAGGGATCCGCGGCCTGTGGTCCCTGGTGTCCGCAAAAGGCATTCACCTGCGGAGAACCTGGGCCCAGGTGAGCGGGACCAGGCCCCACGGCAGGAGCCTGGGGAGGCCACTGGAGCCCCGGGGGCCAGGGCTGGGCATTTTCCCGGGTGCTCTCTCGGGTCCCAGGCGCCCTCTCTCGCCCGGGGAGTGCCCACGCCGTCCCCTGACCCCCGCAGGACGCCTGCATCCCGCCATAAGCGGCCCACCTCGTCCATGGAGCTGGAACACATGGGGCCGGGGTGCCAGCAACTGGCCTACGTGGCTGCAAACCCGCAGACCCCTCCGTCCCGTCCCCACCACTGCGAAGATCCCCCTGTTCTTCCATCCGTAAAGGGGTCCCCCTTTACGGATGGAAGAACAGGGGGGAGGCCCCCAGGAGATGGCTTTTGTCCGAGCCGCGGCTGGGTGGTTTCGGGCCAAGAGGCGGGGCCTCGCAGGCGCAAGCAGGCCCCACCCCAAGAGCATCCCTCCGGGCAACGTGCCCCCCCCTTGAGATATCAGGCCAGGTCCACAGGGTCCCTGGGCTGGTGTCAGAGTTAACGGAGGCCCTCCCTGCCACCCAGAGGACCGCGCGTTTTCCCGTGGACCACACTTCCCAGCAGCTCTCCCACCCCCGCAGAGGCAGAGTGCCAGGGAAGAGCTAGGGACCTGGGGCCGGGAAGAGGGGCCGGCCACGGTTCCGCGCCAGGTGGAGCGGTTCCGGGCGGGCGGGCGGGACCCTCGACCAAGGACCGGTTCTCCCTTGGGGAGTCTGGCCTGTGCCCCGCCTGGGAGGCTAAGAGCCTTGCTTCGCCTGCAAAGCCCCCACCCTTCCACAAGGCGGCAGACTTGGACCCAGCCGCTTCAACCCTCCAGTCTCTGCGGAACCACCCAAAAATGGAGTGTGACCGCTGCGACCTCAGTCCCCCAGAGCTCCAACGCCCACCTCTGTGAGGGAATCGGCGACCTCCTGTCCTTGGCGTCCGCAAAAGGCATTCACCTGCGGTGAACCTGGGCCTCGGGCGAACACGGTCAGGCCCCATGGTAGGAGCCCGGGGAGGCAAGGCAGCCTCTGCGGCCAGGCCTCGGACTCTCCCCGGGGCTCTCTCGGGTCCCAGGCGCCCTCTCTCGCCCGGGGAGTGCCCACGCCGTCCCCTGACCCCCGCAGGACGCCTGCATCCCGCCATAAGCGACCCACCTCGTCCATGGAGCTGGGACACATGGGGCCGGGGTGCCAGCAACTGGCCTACGTGGCTGGAAACCCGCAGACCCCTCCGTCCCGTCCCCACCACTGCGAAGATCCCACTGTTCTTCCATCCGTAAAGGGGTCCCCCTTTACGGATGGAAGAACAGGGGGGAGGCCCCCAGGAGATGGCTTTTGTCCGAGCCGCGGCTGGGTGGTTTCGGGCCAAGAGGCGGGGCCGCGAGGCGCAAGCAGGCCCCACCCCAAGAGCATCCCTCCGGGCAACGTGCCCCCCCCTTGAGATATCAGGCCAGGTCCACAGGGTCCCTGGGCTGGTGTCAGAGTTAACGGAGGCCCTCCCTGCCACCCAGAGGACCGCGCGTTTTCCCGTGGACCACACTTCCCAGCAGCTCTCCCACCCCCGCAGAGGCAGAGTGCCAGGGAAGAGCTAGGGACCTGGGGCCGGGAAGAGGGGCCGGCCACGGTTCCGCGCCAGGTGGAGCGGTTCCGGGCGGGCGGGCGGGACCCTCGACCAAGGACCGGTTCTCCCTTGGGGATTCTGGCCTGTGCCCCGCCTGGGAGGCTAAGAGCCTTGCTTCGCCTGCAAAGCCCCCACCCTGCCACAAGGCGGCAGACTTGGACCCAGCCGCTTCAACCCTCCAGTCTCTGCGGAACCACCCAAAAATGGAGTGTGACCGCTGCGACCTCAGTCCCCCAGAGCTCCAACCCCCACCTCTGTGAGGGAATCGGCGACCTCCTGTCCTTGGCGTCCGCAAAAGGCATTCACCTGCGGTGAACCTGGGCCTCGGGCGAACACGGTCAGGCCCCATGGTAGGAGCCCGGGGAGGCAATGGCAGCCTCTGCGGCCAGGCCTCGGACTCTCCCCGGGGCTCTCTCGGGTCCCAGGCGCCCTCTCTCGCCCGGGGAGTGCCCACGCCGTCCCCTGACCCCCGCAGGACGCCTGCATCCCGCCATAAGCGGCCCACCTCGTCCATGGAGCTGGGACACATGGGGCCGGGGTGCCAGCAACTGGCCTACGTGGCTGCAAACCCGCAGACCCCTCCGTCCCGTCCCCACCACTGCGAAGATCCCCCTGTTCTTCCATCCGTAAAGGGGTCCCCCTTTACGGATGGAAGAACAGGGGGGAGGCCCCCAGGAGATGGCTTTTGTCCGAGCCGCGGCTGGGTGGTTTCGGGCCAAGAGGCGGGGCCGCGCAGGCGCAAGCAGGCCCCACCCCAAGAGCATCCCTCCGGGCAACGTGCCCCCCCCTTGAGATATCAGGCCAGGTCCACAGGGTCCCTGGGCTGGTGTCAGAGTTAACGGAGGCCCTCCCTGCCACCCAGAGGACCGCGCGTTTTCCCGTGGACCACACTTGCCAGCCCGTCTCCCACCCCGCCAGAGGCAGAGTGCCAGGGAAGAGCTAGGGACCTGGGGCCGGGAAGAGGGGCCGGCCACGGTTCCGGGCCAGGTGGGGCGGGCCCGGGCGGGCGGGACCCACGCCCAGGGACCGGGTCTCCCTGGGGGTCTCGGGCCTGAGACCTGCCTGGGGGGCTAAGAGTCTCTCTTGGCTCAAACGGCCCCACCCTGCCCCGAGGCGGAAAACTTGGACCGAGACGCTTCTACTCTCTAAAGTCTGGGCTGAACTTTGCGAGAAGGGACTGTGTGCGCTGCGACCTGGGTCCCACAGAGCTCGAGCCCCCCCTGCCCGTGAAGGGATCCGCGGCCTGTGGTCCCTGGTGTCCGCAAAAGGCATTCACCTGCGGAGAACCTGGGCCCAGGTGAGCGGGACCAGGCCCCACGGCAGGAGCCTGGGGAGGCCACTGGAGCCCCGGGGGCCAGGGCTGGGCATTTTCCCGGGTGCTCTCTCGGGTCCCAGGCGCCCTCTCTCGCCCGGGGAGTGCCCACGCCGTCCCCTGAGCCCCGCAGGACGCCTGCATCCCGCCATAAGCGGCCCACCTCGTCCATGGAGCTGGAACACATGGGGCCGGGGTGCCAGCAACTGGCCTACGTGGCTGCAAACCCGCAGACCCCTCCGTCCCGTCCCCACCACTGCGAAGATCCCCCTGTTCTTCCATCCGTAAAGGGGTCCCCCTTTACGGATGGAAGAACAGGGGGGAGGCCCCCAGGAGATGGCTTTTGTCCGAGCCGCGGCTGGGTGGTTTCGGGCCAAGAGGCGGGGCCGCGCAGGCGCAAGCAGTCCCCACCCCAAGAGCATCCCTCCGGGCAACGTGCCCCCCCCTTGAGATATCAGGCCAGGTCCACAGGGTCCCTGGGCTGGTGTCAGAGTTAACGGAGGCCCTCCCTGCCACCCAGAGGACCGCGCGTTATCCCGTGGACCACACTTCCCAGCAGCTCTCCCACCCCCGCAGAGGCAGAGTGCCAGGGAAGAGCTAGGGACCTGGGGCCGGGAAGAGGGGCCGGCCACGGTTCCGCGCCAGGTGGAGCGGTTCCGGGCGGGCGGGCGGGACCCTCGACCAAGGACCGGTTCTCCCTTGGGGAGTCTGGCCTGTGCCCCGCCTGGGAGGCTAAGAGCCTTGCTTCGCCTGCAAAGCCCCCACCCTGCCACAAGGCGGCAGACTTGGACCCAGCCGCTTCAACCCTCCAGTCTCTGCGGAACCACCCAAAAATGGAGTGTGACCGCTGCGACCTCAGTCCCCCAGAGCTCCAACCCCCACCTCTGTGAGGGAATCGGCGACCTCCTGTCCTTGGCGTCCGCAAAAGGCATTCACCTGCGGTGAACCTGGGCCTCGGGCGAACACGGTCAGGCCCCATGGTAGGAGCCCGGGGAGGCAAGGCAGCCTCTGCGGCCAGGCCTCGGACTCTCCCCGGGGCTCTCTCGGGTCCCAGGCGCCCTCTCTCGCCCGGGGAGTGCCCACGCCGTCCCCTGACCCCCGCAGGACGCCTGCATCCCGCCATAAGCGGCCCACCTCGTCCATGGAGCTGGGACACATGGGGCCGGGGTGCCAGCAACTGGCCTACGTGGCTGCAAACCCGCAGACCCCTCCGTCCCGTCCCCACCACTGCGAAGATCCCACTGTTCTTCCATCCGTAAAGGGGTCCCCCTTTACGGATGGAAGAACAGGGGGGAGGCCCCCAGGAGATGGCTTTTGTCCGAGCCGCGGCTGGGTGGTTTCGGGCCAAGAGGCGGGGCCGCGCAGGCGCAAGCAGGCCCCACCCCAAGAGCATCCCTCCGGGCAACGTGCCCCCCCCTTGAGATATCAGGCCAGGTCCACAGGGTCCCTGGGCTGGTGTCAGAGTTAACGGAGGCCCTCCCTGCCACCCAGAGGACCGCGCGTTTTCCCGTGGACCACACTTCCCAGCAGCTCTCCCACCCCCGCAGAGGCAGAGTGCCAGGGAAGAGCTAGGGACCTGGGGCCGGGAAGAGGGGCCGGCCACGGTTCCGCGCCAGGTGGAGCGGTTCCGGGCGGGCGGGCGGGACCCTCGACCAAGGACCGGTTCTCCCTTGGGGATTCTGGCCTGTGCCCCGCCTGGGAGGCTAAGAGCCTTGCTTCGCCTGCAAAGCCCCCACCCTGCCACAAGGCGGCAGACTTGGACCCAGCCGCTTCAACCCTCCAGTCTCTGCGGAACCACCCAAAAATGGAGTGTGACCGCTGCGACCTCAGTCCCCCAGAGCTCCAACCCCCACCTCTGTGAGGGAATCGGCGACCTCCTGTCCTTGGCGTCCGCAAAAGGCATTCACCTGCGGTGAACCTGGGCCTCGGGCGAACACGGTCAGGCCCCATGGTAGGAGCCCGCGGAGGCAATGGCAGCCTCTGCGGCCAGGCCTCGGACTCTCCCCGGGGCTCTCTCGGGTCCCAGGCGCCCTCTCTCGCCCGGGGAGTGCCCACGCCGTCCCCTGACCCCCGCAGGACGCCTGCATCCCGCCATAAGCGGCCCACCTCGTCCATGGAGCTGGGACACATGGGGCCGGGGTGCCAGCAACTGGCCTACGTGGCTGCAAACCCGCAGACCCCTCCGTCCCGTCCCCACCACTGCGAAGATCCCCCTGTTCTTCCATCCGTAAAGGGGTCCCCCTTTACGGATGGAAGAACAGGGGGGAGGCCCCCAGGAGATGGCTTTTGTCCGAGCCGCGGCTGGGTGGTTTCGGGCCAAGAGGCGGGGCCGCGCAGGCGCAAGCAGGCCCCACCCCAAGAGCATCCCTCCGGGCAACGTGCCCCCCCCTTGAGATATCAGGCCAGGTCCACAGGGTCCCTGGGCTGGTGTCAGAGTTAACGGAGGCCCTCCCTGCCACCCAGAGGACCGCGCGTTTTCCCGTGGACCACACTTGCCAGCCCGTCTCCCACCCCGCCAGAGGCAGAGTGCCAGGGAAGAGCTAGGGACCTGGGGCCGGGAAGGGGGGCCGGCCACGGTTCCGGGCCAGGTGGGGCGGGCCCGGGCGGGCGGGACCCACGCCCAGGGACCGGGTCTCCCTGGGGGTCTCGGGCCTGAGACCTGCCTGGGGGGCTAAGAGTCTCTCTTGGCTCAAACGGCCCCACCCTGCCCCGAGGCGGAAAACTTGGACCGAGACGCTTCTACTCTCTAAAGTCTGGGCTGAACTTTGCGAGAAGGGACTGTGTGCGCTGCGACCTGGGTCCCACAGAGCTCGAACCCCCCCTGCCCGTGAAGGGATCCGCGGCCTGTGGTCCCTGGTGTCCGCAAAAGGCATTCACCTGCGGAGAACCTGGGCCCAGGTGAGCGGGACCAGGCCCCACGGCAGGAGCCTGGGGAGGCCACTGGAGCCCCGGGGGCCAGGGCTGGGCATTTTCCCGGGTGCTCTCTCGGGTCCCAGGCGCCCTCTCTCGCCCGGGGAGTGCCCACGCCGTCCCCTGACCCCCGCAGGACGCCTGCATCCCGCCATAAGCGGCCCACCTCGTCCATGGAGCTGGAACACATGGGGCCGGGGTGCCAGCAACTGGCCTACGTGGCTGCAAACCCGCAGACCCCTCCGTCCCGTCCCCACCACTGCGAAGATCCCCCTGTTCTTCCATCCGTAAAGGGGTCCCCCTTTACGGATGGAAGAACAGGGGGGAGGCCCCCAGGAGATGGCTTTTGTCCGAGCCGCGGCTGGGTGTTTTCGGGCCAAGAGGCGGGGCCGCGCAGGCGCAAGCAGGCCCCACCCCAAGAGCATCCCTCCGGGCAACGTGCCCCCCCCTTGAGATATCAGGCCAGGTCCACAGGGTCCCTGGGCTGGTGTCAGAGTTAACGGAGGCCCTCCCTGCCACCCAGAGGACCGCGCGTTTTCCCGTGGACCACACTTCCCAGCAGCTCTCCCACCCCCGCAGAGGCAGAGTGCCAGGGAAGAGCTAGGGACCTGGGGCCGGGAAGAGGGGCCGGCCACGGTTCCGCGCCAGGTGGAGCGGTTCCGGGCGGGCGGGCGGGACCCTCGACCAAGGACCGGTTCTCCCTTGGAGATTCTGGCCTGTGCCCCGCCTGGGAGGCTAAGAGCCTTGCTTCGCCTGCAAAGCCCCCACCCTGCCACAAGGCGGCAGACTTGGACCCAGCCGCTTCAACCCTCCAGTCTCTGCGGAACCACCCAAAAATGGAGTGTGACCGCTGCGACCTCAGTCCCCCAGAGCTCCAACCCCCACCTCTGTGAGGGAATCGGCGACCTCCTGTCCTTGGCGTCCGCAAAAGGCATTCACCTGCGGTGAACCTGGGCCTCGGGCGAACACGGTCAGGCCCCATGGTAGGAGCCCGGGGAGGCAATGGCAGCCTCTGCGGCCAGGCCTCGGACTCTCCCCGGGGCTCTCTCGGGTCCCAGGCGCCCTCTCCCGCCCGGGGAGTGCCCACGCCGTCCCCTGACCCCCGCAGGACGCCTGCATCCCGCCATAAGCGGCCCACCTCGTCCATGGAGCTGGGACACATGGGGCCGGGGTGCCAGCAACTGGCCTACGTGGCTGCAAACCCGCAGACCCCTCCGTCCCGTCCCCACCACTGCGAAGATCCCCCTGTTCTTCCATCCGTAAAGGGGTCCCCCTTTACGGATGGAAGAACAGGGGGGAGGCCCCCAGGAGATGGCTTTTGTCCGAGCCGCGGCTGGGTGGTTTCGGGCCAAGAGGCGGGGCCGCGCAGGCGCAAGCAGGCCCCACCCCAAGAGCATCCCTCCGGGCAACGTGCCCCCCCCTTGAGATATCAGGCCAGGTCCACAGGGTCCCTGGGCTGGTGTCAGAGTTAAGGGAGGCCCTCCCTGCCACCCAGAGGACCGCGCGTTTTCCCGTGGACCACACTTCCCAGCAGCTCTCCCACCCCCGCAGAGGCAGAGTGCCAGGAAAGAACTAGGGACCTGGTGCCTGGAAGAGGAGCCGGCCACGGTTCCGCGCCAGGTGGAGCGGTTCCGGGCGGGCGGGCGGGACCCTCGACCAAGGACCGGTTCTCCCTTGGGGAGTCTGGCCTGTGCCCTGCCTGGGAGGCTAAGAGCCTTGCTTCGCCTGCAAAGCCCCCACCCTGCCACAAGGCGGCAGACTTGGACCCAGCCGCTTCAACCCTCCAGTCTCTGCTGAACCACCCAAAAATGGAGTGTGACCGCTGCGACCTCAGTCCCCCAGAGCTCCAACCCCCACCTCTGTGAGGGAATCGGCGACCTCCTGTCCTTGGCGTCCGCAAAAGGCATTCACCTGCGGTGAACCTGGGCCTCGGGCGAACACGGTCAGGCCCCATGGTAGGAGCCCGGGGAGGCAATGGCAGCCTCTGCGGCCAGAACTCGGACTCTCCCCGGGGCTCTCTCGGGTCCCAGGCGCCTTCGCTCGCCCGGGGAGTGCCCACGCCGTCCCCTGACCCCCGCCGGACGCCTGCATCCCGCCATAAGCGGCCCACCTCGTCCATGGAGCTGGGACACATGGGGCCGGGGTGCCAGCAACTGGCCTACGTGGCTGCAAACCCGCAGACCCCTCCGTCCCGTCCCCACCACTGCGAAGATCCCCCTGTTCTTCCATCCGTAAAGGGGTCCCCCTTTACGGATGGAAGAACAGGGGGGAGGCCCCCAGGAGATGGCTTTTGTCCGAGCCGCGGCTGGGTGGTTTCGGGCCAAGAGGCGGGGCCGCGCAGGCGCAAGCAGGCCCCACCCCAAGAGCATCCCTCCGGGCAACGTGCCCCCCCCCTTGAGATATCAGGCCAGGTCCACAGGGTCCCTGGGCTGGTGTCAGAGTTAAGGGAGGCCCTCCCTGCCACCCAGAGGACCGCGCGTTTTCCCGTGGACCACACTTCCCAGCAGCTCTCCCACCCCCGCAGAGGCAGAGTGCCAGGAAAGAACTAGGGACCTGGTGCCTGGAAGAGGAGCCGGCCACGGTTCCGCGCCAGGTGGAGCGGTTCCGGGCGGGCGGGCGGGACCCTCGACCAAGGACCGGTTCTCCCTTGGGGAGTCTGGCCTGTGCCCTGCCTGGGAGGCTAAGAGCCTTGCTTCGCCTGCAAAGCCCCCACCCTGCCACAAGGCGGCAGACTTGGACCCAGCCGCTTCAACCCTCCAGTCTCTGCTGAACCACCCAAAAATGGAGTGTGACCGCTGCGACCTCAGTCCCCCAGAGCTCCAACCCCCACCTCTGTGAGGGAATCGGCGACCTCCTGTCCTTGGCGTCCGCAAAAGGCATTCACCTGCGGTGAACCTGGGCCTCGGGCGAACACGGTCAGGCCCCATGGTAGGAGCCCGGGGAGGCAATGGCAGCCTCTGCGGCCAGAACTCGGACTCTCCCCGGGGCTCTCTCGGGTCCCAGGCGCCTTCGCTCGCCCGGGGAGTGCCCACGCCGTCCCCTGACCCCCGCAGGACGCCTGCATCCCGCCATAAGCGGCCCACCTCGTCCATGGAGCTGGGACACATGGGGCCGGGGTGCCAGCAACTGGCCTACGTGGCTGCAAACCCGCAGACCCCTCCGTCCCGTCCCCACCACTGCGAAGATCCCCCTGTTCTTCCATCCGTAAAGGGGTCCCCCTTTACGGATGGAAGAACAGGGGGGAGGCCCCCAGGAGATGGCTTTTGTCCGAGCCGCGGCTGGGTGGTTTCGGGCCAAGAGGCGGGGCCGCGCAGGCGCAAGCAGGCCCCACCCCAAGAGCATCCCTCCGGGTAACGTGCCCCCCCCTTGAGATATCAGGCCAGGTCCACAGGGTCCCTGGGCTGGTGTCAGAGTTAACGGAGGCCCTCCCTGCCACCCAGAGGACCGCGCGTTATCCCGTGGACCACACTTCCCAGCAGCTCTCCCACCCCCGCAGAGGCAGAGTGCCAGGGAAGAGCTAGGGACCTGGGGCCGGGAAGAGGGGCCGGCCACGGTTCCGCGCCAGGTGGAGCGGTTCCGGGCGGGCGGGCGGGACCCTCGACCAAGGACCGGTTCTCCCTTGGGGAGTCTGGCCTGTGCCCCGCCTGGGAGGCTAAGAGCCTTGCTTCGCCTGCAAAGCCCCCACCCTGCCACAAGGCGGCAGACTTGGACCCAGCCGCTTCAACCCTCCAGTCTCTGCTGAACCACCCAAAAATGGAGTGTGACCGCTGCGACCTCAGTCCCCCAGAGCTCCAACCCCCACCTCTGTGAGGGAATCGGCGACCTCCTGTCCTTGGCGTCCGCAAAAGGCATTCACCTGCGGTGAACCTGGGCCTCGGGCGAACACGGTCAGGCCCCATGGTAGGAGCCCGGGGAGGCAAGGCAGCCTCTGCGGCCAGGCCTCGGACTCTCCCCGGGGCTCTCTCGGGTCCCAGGCGCCCTCTCTCGCCCGGGGAGTGCCCACGCCGTCCCCTGACCCCCGCAGGACGCCTGCATCCCGCCATAAGCGGCCCACCTCGTCCATGGAGCTGGGACACATGGGGCCGGGGTGCCAGCAACTGGCCTACGTGGCTGCAAACCCGCAGACCCCTCCGTCCCGTCCCCACCACTGCGAAGATCCCCCTGTTCTTCCATCCGTAAAGGGGTCCCCCTTTACGGATGGAAGAACAGGGGGGAGGCCCCCAGGAGATGGCTTTTGTCCGAGCCGCGGCTGGGTGGTTTCGGGCCAAGAGGCGGGGCCGCGCAGGCGCAAGCAGGCCCCACCCCAAGAGCATCCCTCCGGGCAACGTGCCCCCCCCTTGAGATATCAGGCCAGGTCCACAGGGTCCCTGGGCTGGTGTCAGAGTTAACGGAGGCCCTCCCTGCCACCCAGAGGACCGCGCGTTTTCCCGTGGACCACACTTGCCAGCCCGTCTCCCACCCCGCCAGAGGCAGAGTGCCAGGGAAGAGCTAGGGACCTGGGGCCGGGAAGAGGGGCCGGCCACGGTTCCGGGCCGGGTGGGGCGGGCCCGGGCGGGCGGGACCCACGCCCAGGGACCGGGTCTCCCTGGGGGTCTCGGGCCTGAGACCTGCCTGGGGGGCTAAGAGTCTCTCTTGGCTCAAACGGCCCCACCCTGCCCCGAGGCGGAAAACTTGGACCGAGACGCTTCTACTCTCTAAAGTCTGGGCTGAACTTTGCGAGAAGGGACTGTGTGCGCTGCGACCTGGGTCCCACAGAGCTCGAACCCCCCCTGCCCGTGAAGGGATCCGCGGCCTGTGGTCCCTGGTGTCCGCAAAAGGCATTCACCTGCGGAGAACCTGGGCCCAGGTGAGCGGGACCAGGCCCCACGGCAGGAGCCTGGGGAGGCCACTGGAGCCCCGGGGGCCAGGGCTGGGCATTTTCCCGGGTGCTCTCTCGGGTCCCAGGCGCCCTCTCTCGCCCGGGGAGTGCCCACGCCGTCCCCTGACCCCCGCAGGACGCCTGCATCCCGCCATAAGCGGCCCACCTCGTCCATGGAGCTGGAACACATGGGGCCGGGGTGCCAGCAACTGGCCTACGTGGCTGCAAACCCGCAGACCCCTCCGTCCCGTCCCCACCACTGCGAAGATCCCCCTGTTCTTCCATCCGTAAAGGGGTCCCCCTTTACGGATGGAAGAACAGGGGGGAGGCCCCCAGGAGATGGCTTTTGTCCGAGCCGCGGCTGGGTGGTTTCGGGCCAAGCGGCGGGGCCGCGCAGGCGCAAGCAGGCCCCACCCCAAGAGCATCCCTCCGGGCAACGTGCCCCCCCCTTGAGATATCAGGCCAGGTCCACAGGGTCCCTGGGCTGGTGTCAGAGTTAACGGAGGCCCTCCCTGCCACCCAGAGGACCGCGCGTTTTCCCGTGGACCACACTTGCCAGCCCGTCTCCCACCCCGCCAGAGGCAGAGTGCCAGGGAAGAGCTAGGGACCTGGGGCCGGGAAGAGGGGCCGGCCAGGGTTCCCGGCCAGGTGGGGCGGGCCCGGGCAGGCGGGACCCACGCCCAGGGACCGGGTATCCCTGGGGGTCTCGGGCCTGAGACCTGCCTGGGGGGCTAAGAGTCTCTCTTGGCTCAAACGGCCCCACCCTGCCCCGAGGCGGAAAACTTGGACCGAGACGCTTCTACTCTCTAAAGTCTGGGCTGAACTTTGCGAGAACGGACTGTGTGCGCTGCGACCTGGGTCCCACAGAGCTCGAACCCCCCCTGCCCGTGAAGGGATCTGTGGCCTGTGGTCCCTGGTGTCCGAAAAAGGCATTCACCTGCGGAGAACCTGGGCCCAGGTGAGCGGGACCAGGCCCCACGGCAGGAGCCTGGGGAGGCCACTGGAGCCCCGGGGGCCAGGGCTGGGCATTTTCCCGGGTGCTCTCTCGGGTCCCAGGCGCCCTCTCTCGCCCGGGGAGTGCCCACGCCGTCCCCTGAGACCCGCAGGACGCCTGCATCCCGCCATAAGCGGCCCACCTCGTCCATGGAGATGGAACACATGGGGCCGGGGTGCCAGCAACTGGCCTACGTGGCTGCAAACCCGCAGACCCCTCCGTCCCGTCCCCACCACTGCGAAGATCCCCCTGTTCTTCCATCCGTAAAGGGGTCCCCCTTTACGGATGGAAGAACAGGGGGGAGGCCCCCAGGATATGGCTTTTGTCCGAGCCGCGGCTGGGTGGTTTCGGGCCAAGAGGCGGGGCCGCGCAGGCGCAAGCAGTCCCCACCCCAAGAGCATCCCTCCGGGCAACGTGCCCCCCCCTTGAGATATCAGGCCAGGTCCACAGGGTCCCTGGGCTGGTGTCAGAGTTAACGGAGGCCCTCCCTGCCACCCAGAGGACCGCGCGTTTTCCCGTGGACCACACTTCCCAGCAGCTCTCCCACCCCCGCAGAGGCAGAGTGCCAGGGAAGAGCTAGGGACCTGGGGCCGGGAAGAGGGGCCGGCCACGGTTCCGCGCCAGGTGGAGCGGTTCCGGGCGGGCGGGCGGGACCCTCGACCAAGGACCGGTTCTCCCTTGGGGAGTCTGGCCTGTGCCCCGCCTGGGAGGCTAAGAGCCTTGCTTCGCCTGCAAAGCCCCCACCCTGCCACAAGGCGGCAGACTTGGACCCAGCCGCTTGAACCCTCCAGTCTCTGCGGAACCACCCAAAAATGGAGTGTGACCGCTGCGACCTCAGTCCCCCAGAGCTCCAACCCCCACCTCTGTGAGGGAATCGGCGACCTCCTGTCCTTGGCGTCCGCAAAAGGCATTCACCTGCGGTGAACCTGGGCCTCGGGCGAACACGGTCAGGCCCCATGGTAGGAGCCCGGGGAGGCAAGGCAGCCTCTGCGGCCAGGCCTCGGACTCTCCCCGGGGCTCTCTCGGGTCCCAGGCGCCCTCTCTCGCCCGGGGAGTGCCCACGCCGTCCCCTGACCCCCGCAGGACGCCTGCATCCCGCCATAAGCGGCCCACCTCGTCCATGGAGCTGGGACACATGGGGCCGGGGTGCCAGCAACTGGCCTACGTGGCTGCAAACCCGCAGACCCCTCCGTCCCGTCCCCACCACTGCGAAGATCCCCCTGTTCTTCCATCCGTAAAGGGGTCCCCCTTTACGGATGGAAGAACAGGGGGGAGGCCCCCAGGAGATGGCTTTTGTCCGAGCCGCGGCTGGGTGGTTTCGGGCCAAGAGGCGGGGCCGCGCAGGCGCAAGCAGTCCCCACCCCAAGAGCATCCCTCCGGGCAACGTGCCCCCCCCTTGAGATATCAGGCCAGGTCCACAGGGTCCCTGGGCTGGTGTCAGAGTTAACGGAGGCCCTCCCTGCCACCCAGAGGACCACGCGTTTTCCCGTGGACCACACTTCCCAGCAGCTCTCCCACCCCCGCAGAGGCAGAGTGCCAGGGAAGAGCTAGGGACCTGGGGCCGGGAAGAGGGGCCGGCCACGGTTCCGCGCCAGGTGGAGCGGTTCCGGGCGGGCGGGCGGGACCCTCGACCAAGGACCGGTTCTCCCTTGGAGATTCTGGCCTGTGCCCCGCCTGGGAGGCTAAGAGCCTTGCTTCGCCTGCAAAGCCCCCACCCTGCCACAAGGCGGCAGACTTGGACCCAGCCGCTTCAACCCTCCAGTCTCTGCGGAACCACCCAAAAATGGAGTGTGACCGCTGCGACCTCAGTCCCCCAGAGCTCCAACCCCCACCTCTGTGAGGGAATCGGCGACCTCCTGTCCTTGGCGTCCGCAAAAGGCATTCACCTGCGGTGAACCTGGGCCTCGGGCGAACACGGTCAGGCCCCATGGTAGGAGCCCGGGGAGGCAATGGCAGCCTCTGCGGCCAGACCTCGGACTCTCCCCGGGGCTCTCTCGGGTCCCAGGCGCCTTCGCTCGCCCGGGGAGTGCCCACGCCGTCCCCTGACCCCCGCAGGACGCCTGCATCCCGCCATAAGCGGCCCACCTCGTCCATGGAGCTGGGACACATGGGGAGGGGTGCCAGCAACTGGCCTACGTGGCTGCAAACCCGCAGACCCCTCCGTCCCGTCCCCACCACTGCGAAGATCCCCCTGTTCTTCCATCCGTAAAGGGGCCCCCCTTTACGGATGGAAGAACAGGGGGGAGGCCCCCAGGAGATGGCTTTTGTCCGAGCCGCGGCTGGGTGGTTTCGGGCCAAGAGGCGGGGCCGCGCAGGCGCAAGCAGGCCCCACCCCAAGAGCATCCCTCCGGGCAACGTGCCCCCCCCTTGAGATATCAGGCCAGGTCCACAGGGTCCCTGGGCTGGTGTCAGAGTTAACGGAGGCCCTCCCTGCCACCCAGAGGACCGCGCGTTATCCCGTGGACCACACTTCCCAGCAGCTCTCCCACCCCCGCAGAGGCAGAGTGCCAGGGAAGAGCTAGGGACCTGGGGCCGGGAAGAGGGGCCGGCCACGGTTCCGCGCCAGGTGGAGCGGTTCCGGGCGGGCGGGCGGGACCCTCGACCAAGGACCGGTTCTCCCTTGGGGAGTCTGGCCTGTGCCCCGCCTGGGAGGCTAAGAGCCTTGCTTCGCCTGCAAAGCCCCCACCCTGCCACAAGGCGGCAGACTTGGACCCAGCCGCTTGAACCCTCCAGTCTCTGCGGAACCACCCAAAAATGGAGTGTGACCGCTGCGACCTCAGTCCCCCAGAGCTCCAACCCCCACCTCTGTGAGGGAATCGGCGACCTCCTGTCCTTGGCGTCCGCAAAAGGCATTCACCTGCGGTGAACCTGGGCCTCGGGCGAACACGGTCAGGCCCCATGGTAGGAGCCCGGGGAGGCAAGGCAGCCTCTGCGGCCAGGCCTCGGACTCTCCCCGGGGCTCTCTCGGGTCCCAGGCGCCCTCTCTCGCCCGGGGAGTGCCCACGCCGTCCCCTGACCCCCGCAGGACGCCTGCATCCCGCCATAAGCGGCCCACCTCGTCCATGGAGCTGGGACACATGGGGCCGGGGTGCCAGCAACTGGCCTACGTGGCTGCAAACCCGCAGACCCCTCCGTCCCGTCCCCACCACTGCGAAGATCCCCCTGTTCTTCCATCCGTAAAGGGGCCCCCCTTTACGGATGGAAGAACAGGGGGGAGGCCCCCAGGAGATGGCTTTTGTCCGAGCCGCGGCTGGGTGGTTTCGGGCCAAGAGGCGGGGCCGCGCAGGCGCAAGCAGGCCCCACCCCAAGAGCATCCCTCCGGGCAACGTGCCCCCCCCTTGAGATATCAGGCCAGGTCCACAGGGTCCCTGGGCTGGTGTCAGAGTTAACGGAGGCCCTCCCTGCCACCCAGAGGACCGCGCGTTATCCCGTGGACCACACTTCCCAGCAGCTCTCCCACCCCCGCAGAGGCAGAGTGCCAGGGAAGAGCTAGGGACCTGGGGCCGGGAAGAGGGGCCGGCCACGGTTCCGCGCCAGGTGGAGCGGTTCCGGGCGGGCGGGCGGGACCCTCGACCAAGGACCGGTTCTCCCTTGGGGAGTCTGGCCTGTGCCCCGCCTGGGAGGCTAAGAGCCTTGCTTCGCCTGCAAAGCCCCCACCCTGCCACAAGGCGGCAGACTTGGACCCAGCCGCTTCAACCCTCCAGTCTCTGCGGAACCACCCAAAAATGGAGTGTGACCGCTGCGACCTCAGTCCCCCAGAGCTCCAACCCCCACCTCTGTGAGGGAATCGGCGACCTCCTGTCCTTGGCGTCCGCAAAAGGCATTCACCTGCGGTGAACCTGGGCCTCGGGCGAACACGGTCAGGCCCCATGGTAGGAGCCCGGGGAGGCAAGGCAGCCTCTGCGGCCAGGCCTCGGACTCTCCCCGGGGCTCTCTCGGGTCCCAGGCGCCCTCTCTCGCCCGGGGAGTGCCCACGCCGTCCCCTGACCCCCGCAGGACGCCTGCATCCCGCCATAAGCGGCCCACCTCGTCCATGGAGCTGGGACACATGGGGCCGGGGTGCCAGCAACTGGCCTACGTGGCTGCAAACCCGCAGACCCCTCCGTCCCGTCCCCACCACTGCGAAGATCCCCCTGTTCTTCCATCCGTAAAGGGGTCCCCCTTTACGGATGGAAGAACAGGGGGGAGGCCCCCAGGGGATGGTTTTGTCCGAGCCGCGGCTGGGTGGTTTCGGGCCAAGAGGCGGGGCCGCGCAGGCGCAAGCAGGCCCCACCCCAAGAGCATCCCTCCGGGCAACGTGCCCCCCCCTTGAGATATCAGGCCAGGTCCACAGGGTCCCTGGGCTGGTGTCAGAGTTAACGGAGGCCCTCCCTGCCACCCAGAGGACCGCGCGTTTTCCCGTGGACGACACTTGCCAGCCCGTCTCCCACCCCGCCAGAGGCAGAGTGCCAGGGAAGAGCTAGGGACCTGGGGCCGGGAAGAGGGGCCGGCCAGGGTTCCCGGCCAGGTGGGGCGGGCCCGGGCAGGCGGGACCACGCCCAGGGACCGGGTCTCCCTGGGGGTCTCGGGCCTGAGACCTGCCTGGGGGGCTAAGAGTCTCTCTTGGCTCAAACGGCCCCACCCTGCCCCGAGGCGGAAAACTTGGACCGAGACGCTTCTACTCTCTAAAGTCTGGGCTGAACTTTGCGAGAAGGGACTGTGTGCGCTGCGACCTGGGTCCCACAGAGCTCGAACTCCCCCTGCCCGTGAAGGGATCCGCGGCCTGTGGTCCCTGGTGTCCGCAAAAGGCATTCACCTGCGGAGAACCTGGGCCCAGGTGAGCGGGACCAGGCCCCACGGCAGGAGCCTGGGGAGGCCACTGGAGCCCCGGGGGCCAGGGCTGGGCATTTTCCCGGGTGCTCTCTCGGGTCCCAGGCGCCCTCTCTCGCCCGGGGAGTGCCCACGCCGTCCCCTGAGCCCCGCAGGACGCCTGCATCCCGCCATAAGCGGCCCACCTCGTCCATGGAGATGGAACACATGGGGCCGGGGTGCCAGCAACTGGCCTACGTGGCTGCAAACCCGCAGACCCCTCCGTCCCGTCCCCACCACTGCGAAGATCCCCCTGTTCTTCCATCCGTAAAGGGGTCCCCCTTTACGGATGGAAGAACAGGGGGGAGGCCCCCAGGAGATGGCTTTTGTCCGAGCCGCGGCTGGGTGTTTTCGGGCCAAGAGGCGGGGCCGCGCAGGCGCAAGCAGGCCCCACCCCAAGAGCATCCCTCCGGGCAACGTGCCCCCCCCTTGAGATATCAGGCCAGGTCCACAGGGTCCCTGGGCTGGTGTCAGAGTTAAGGGAGGCCCTCCCTGCCACCCAGAGGACCGCGCGTTTTCCCGTGGACCACACTTCCCAGCAGCTCTCCCACCCCCGCAGAGGCAGAGTGCCAGGAAAGAACTAGGGACCTGGTGCCTGGAAGAGGAGCCGGCCACGGTTCCGCGCCAGGTGGAGCGGTTCCGGGCGGGCGGGCGGGACCCTCGACCAAGGACCGGTTCTCCCTTGGGGAGTCTGGCCTGTGCCCCGCCTGGGAGGCTAAGAGCCTTGCTTCGCCTGCAAAGCCCCCACCCTGCCACAAGGCGGCAGACTTGGACCCAGCCGCTTCAACCCTCCAGTCTCTGCTGAACCACCCAAAAATGGAGTGTGACCGCTGCGACCTCAGTCCCCCAGAGCTCCAACCCCCACCTCTGTGAGGGAATCGGCGACCTCCTGTCCTTGGCGTCCGCAAAAGGCATTCACCTGCGGTGAACCTGGGCCTCGGGCGAACACGGTCAGGCCCCATGGTAGGAGCCCGGGGAGGCAATGGCAGCCTCTGCGGCCAGAACTCGGACTCTCCCCGGGGCTCTCTCGGGTCCCAGGCGCCTTCGCTCGCCCGGGGAGTGCCCACGCCGTCCCCTGACCCCCGCAGGACGCCTGCATCCCGCCATAAGCGGCCCACCTCGTCCATGGAGCTGGGACACATGGGGCCGGGGTGCCAGCAACTGGCCTACGTGGCTGCAAACCCGCAGACCCCTCCGTCCCGTCCCCACCACTGCGAAGATCCCCCTGTTCTTCCATCCGTAAAGGGGTCCCCCTTTACGGATGGAAGAACAGGGGGGAGGCCCCCAGGAGATGGCTTTTGTCCGAGCCGCGGCTGGGTGGTTTCGGGCCAAGAGGCGGGGCCGCGCAGGCGCAAGCAGGCCCCACCCCAAGAGCATCCCTCCGGGCAACGTGCCCCCCCCTTCAGATATCAGGCCAGGTCCACAGGGTCCCTGGGCTGGTGTCAGAGTTAACGGAGGCCCTCCCTGCCACCCAGAGGACCGCGCGTTTTCCCGTGGACCACACTTGCCAGCCCGTCTCCCACCCCGCCAGAGGCAGAGTGCCAGGGAAGAGCTAGGGACCTGGGGCCGGGAAGAGGGGCCGGCCACGGTTCCGGGCCAGGTGGGGCGGGCCCGGGCGGGCCGGACCCACGCCCAGGGACCGGGTCTCCCTGGGGGTCTCGGGCCTGAGACCTGCCTGGGGGGCTAAGAGTCTCTCTTGGCTCAAACGGCCCCACCCTGCCCCGAGGCGGAAAACTTGGACCGAGACGCTTCTACTCTCTAAAGTCTGGGCTGAACTTTGCGAGAAGGGACTGTGTCTGCTGCGACCTGGGTCCCACAGAGCTCGAACCCCCCCTGCCTGTGAAGGGATCCGCGGCCTGTGGTCCCTGGTGTCTGCAAAAGGCATTCACCTGCGGAGAACCTGGGCCCAATGAGCGGGACCAGGCCCCACGGCAGGAGCCTGGGGAGGCCACTGGAGCCCCGGGGGCCAGGGCTGGGCATTTTCCCGGGTGCTCTCTCGGGTCCCAGGCGCCCTCTCTCGCCCGGGGAGTGCCCACGCCGTCCCCTGACCCCTGCAGGACGCCTGAATCCCGCCATAAGCGGCCCACCTCGTCCATGGAGCTGGAACACATGGGGCCGGGGTGCCAGCAACAGGCCTACGTGGCTGCAAAACCGCAGACCCCTCCGTCCCGTCCCCACCACTGCGAAGATCCCCCTGTTCTTCCATCCGTAAAGGGGTCCCCCTTTACGGATGGAAGAACAGGGGGGAGGCCCCCAGGAGATGGCTTTTGTCCGAGCCACGGCTGGGTGGTTTCGGGCCAAGAGGCGGGGCCTCGCAGGCGCAAGCAGGCCCCACCCCAAGAGCATCCCTCCGGGCAACGTGCCCCCCCCTTGAGATATCAGGCCAGGTCCACAGGGTCCCTGGGCTGGTGTCAGAGTTAACGGAGGCCCTCCCTGCCACCCAGAGGACCGCGCGTTTTCCCGTGGACCACACTTCCCAGCAGCTCTCCCACCCCCGCAGAGGCAGAGTGCCAGGGAAGAGCTAGGGACCTGGGGCCGGGAAGAGGGGCCGGCCACGGTTCCGCGCCAGGTGGAGCGGTTCCGGGCGGGCGGGCGGGACCCTCGACCAAGGACCGGTTCTCCCTTGGGGAGTCTGGCCTGTGCCCCGCCTGGGAGGCTAAGAGCCTTGCTTCGCCTGCAAAGCCCCCACCCTGCCACAAGGCGGCAGACTTGGACCCAGCCGCTTCAACCCTCCAGTCTCTGCGGAACCACCCAAAAATGGAGTGTGACCGCTGCGACCTCAGTCCCCCAGAGCTCCAACCCCCACCTCTGTGAGGGAATCGGCGACCTCCTGTCCTTGGCGTCCGCAAAAGGCATTCACCTGCGGTGAACCTGGGCCTCGGGCGAACACGGTCAGGCCCCATGGTAGGAGCCCGGGGAGGCAAGGCAGCCTCTGCGGCCAGGCCTCGGACTCTCCCCGGGGCTCTCTCGGGTCCCAGGCGCCCTCTCTCGCCCGGGGAGTGCCCACGCCGTCCCCTGACCCCCGCAGGACGCCTGCATCCCGCCATAAGCGACCCACCTCGTCCATGGAGCAGGGACACATGGGGCCGGGGTGCCAGCAACTGGCCTACGTGGCTGGAAACCCGCAGACCCCTCCGTCCCGTCCCCACCACTGCGAAGATCCCACTGTTCTTCCATCCGTAAAGGGGTCCCCCTTTACGGATGGAAGAACAGGGGGGAGGCCCCCAGGAGATGGCTTTTGTCCGAGCCCCGGCTGGGTGGTTTCGGGCCAAGAGGCGGGGCCGCGCAGGCGCAAGCAGGCCCCACCCCAAGAGCATCCCTCCGGGCAACGTGCCCCCCCCTTGAGATATCAGGCCAGGTCCACAGGGTCCCTGGGCTGGTGTCAGAGTTAACGGAGGCCCTCCCTGCCACCCAGAGGACCGCGCGTTTTCCCGTGGACCACACTTCCCAGCAGCTCTCCCACCCCCGCAGAGGCAGAGTGCCAGGGAAGAGCTAGGGACCTGGGGCCGGGAAGAGGGGCCGGCCACGGTTCCGCGCCAGGTGGAGCGGTTCCGGGCGGGCGGGCGGGACCCTCGACCAAGGACCGGTTCTCCCTTGGGGAGTCTGGCCTGTGCCCCGCCTGGGAGGCTAAGAGCCTTGCTTCGCCTGCAAAGCCCCCACCCTGCCACAAGGCGGCAGACTTGGACCCAGCCGCTTCAACCCTCCAGTCTCTGCGGAACCACCCAAAAATGGAGTGTGACCGCTGCGACCTCAGTCCCCCAGAGCTCCAACCCCCACCTCTGTGAGGGAATCGGCGACCTCCTGTCCTTGGCGTCCGCAAAAGGCATTCACCTGCGGTGAACCTGGGCCTCGGGCGAACACGGTCAGGCCCCATGGTAGGAGACCGGGGAGGCAATGGCAGCCTCTGCGGCCAGGCCTCGGACTCTCCCCGGGGCTCTCTCGGGTCCCAGGCGCCCTCTCTCGCCCGGGGAGTGCCCACGCCGTCCCCTGACCCCCGCAGGACGCCTGCATCCCGCCATAAGCGGCCCACCTCGTCCATGGAGCTGGGACACATGGGGCCGGGGTGCCAGCAACTGGCCTACGTGGCTGCAAACCCGCAGACCCCTCCGTCCCGTCCCCACCACTGCGAAGATCCCCCTGTTCTTCCATCCGTAAAGGGGTCCCCCTTTACGGATGGAAGAACAGGGGGGAGGCCCCCAGGAGATGGCTTTTGTCCGAGCCGCGGCTGGGTGGTTTCGGGCCAAGAGGCGGGGCCGCGCAGGCGCAAGCAGGCCCCACCCCAAGAGCATCCCTCCGGGCAACGTGCCCCCCCCTTGAGATATCAGGCCAGGTCCACAGGGTCCCTGGGCTGGTGTCAGAGTTAACGGAGGCCCTCCCTGCCACCCAGAGGACCGCGCGTTTTCCCGTGGACCACACTTCCCAGCAGCTCTCCCACCCCCGCAGAGGCAGAGTGCCAGGGAAGAGCTAGGGACCTGGGGCCGGGAAGAGGGGCCGGCCACGGTTCCGCGCCAGGTGGAGCGGTTCCGGGCGGGCGGGCGGGACCCTCGACCAAGGACCGGTTCTCCCTTGGGGATTCTGGCCTGTGCCCCGCCTGGGAGGCTAAGAGCCTTGCTTCGCCTGCAAAGCCCCCACCCTGCCACAAGGCGGCAGACTTGGACCCAGCCGCTTCAACCCTCCAGTCTCTGCGGAACCACCCAAAAATGGAGTGTGACCGCTGCGACCTCAGTCCCCCAGAGCTCCAACCCCCACCTCTGTGAGGGAATCGGCGACCTCCTGTCCTTGGCGTCCGCAAAAGGCATTCACCTGCGGTGAACCTGGGCCTCGGGCGAACACGGTCAGGCCCCATGGTAGGAGCCCGGGGAGGCAATGGCAGCCTCTGCGGCCAGGCCTCGGACTCTCCCCGGGGCTCTCTCGGGTCCCAGGCGCCCTCTCTCGCCCGGGGAGTGCCCACGCCGTCCCCTGACCCCCGCAGGACGCCTGCATCCCGCCATAAGCGGCCCACCTCGTCCATGGAGCTGGGACACATGGGGCCGGGGTGCCAGCAACTGGCCTACGTGGCTGCAAACCCGCAGACCCCTCCGTCCCGTCCCCACCACTGCGAAGATCCCCCTGTTCTTCCATCCGTAAAGGGGTCCCCCTTTACGGATGGAAGAACAGGGGGGAGGCCCCCAGGGGATGGCTTTTGTCCGAGCCGCGGCTGGGTGGTTTCGCGCCAAGAGGCGGGGCCGCGCAGGCGCAAGCAGGCCCCACCCCAAGAGCATCCCTCCGGGCAACGTGCCCCCCCCTTGAGATATCAGGCCAGGTCCACAGGGTCCCTGGGCTGGTGTCAGAGTTAACGGAGGCCCTCCCTGCCACCCAGAGGACCGCGCGTTTTCCCGTGGACCACACTTGCCAGCCCGTCTCCCACCCCGCCAGAGGCAGAGTGCCAGGGAAGAGCTAGGGACCTGGGGCCGGGAAGAGGGGCCGGCCACGGTTCCGGGCCAGGTGGGGCGGGCCCGGGTGGGCGGGACCCACGCCCAGGGACCGGGTCTCCCTGGGGGTCTCGGGCCTGAGACCTGCCTGGGGGGCTAAGAGTCTCTCTTGGCTCAAACGGCCCCACCCTGCCCCGAGGCGGAAAACTTGGACCGAGACGCTTCTACTCTCTAAAGTCTGGGCTGAACTTTGCGAGAAGGGACTGTGTGCGCTGCGACCTGGGTCCCACAGAGCTCGAGCCCCCCCTGCCCGTGAAGGGATCCGCGGCCTGTGGTCCCTGGTGTCCGCAAGAGGCATTCACCTGCGGAGAACCTGGGCCCAGGTGAGCGGGACCAGGCCCCACGGCAGGAGCCTGGGGAGGCCACAGGAGCCCCGGGGGCCAGGGCTGGGCATTTTCCCGGGTGCTCTCTCGGGTCCCAGGCGCCCTCTCTCGCCCGGGGAGTGCCCACGCCGTCCCCTGAGCCCCGCAGGACGCCTGCATCCCGCCATAAGCGTCCCACCTCGTCCATGGAGCTGGAACACATGGGGCCGGGGTGCCAGCAACTGGCCTACGTGGCTGCAAACCCGCAGACCCCTCCGTCCCGTCCCCACCACTGCGAAGATCCCCCTGTTCTTCCATCCGTAAAGGGGTCCCCCTTTACGGATGGAAGAACAGGGGGGAGGCCCCCAGGAGATGGCTTTTGTCCGAGCCGCGGCTGGGTGTTTTCGGGCCAAGAGGCGGGGCCGCGCAGGCGCAAGCAGTCCCCACCCCAAGAGCATCCCTCCGGGCAACGTGCCCCCCCCTTGAGATATCAGGCCAGGTCCACAGGGTCCCTGGGCTGGTGTCAGAGTTAACGGAGGCCCTCCCTGCCACCCAGAGGACCGCGCGTTATCCCGTGGACCACACTTCCCAGCAGCTCTCCCACCCCCGCAGAGGCAGAGTGCCAGGGAAGAGCTAGGGACCTGGGGCCGGGAAGAGGGGCCGGCCACGGTTCCGCGCCAGGTGGAGCGGTACCGGGCGGGCGGGCGGGACCCTCGACCAAGGACCGGTTCTCCCTTGGGGAGTCTGGCCTGTGCCCTGCCTGGGAGGCTAAGAGCCTTGCTTCGCCTGCAAAGCCCCCACCCTGCCACAAGGCGGCAGACTTGGACCCAGCCGCTTCAACCCTCCAGTCTCTGCGGAACCACCCAAAAATGGAGTGTGACCGCTGCGACCTCAGTCCCCCAGAGCTCCAACCCCCACCTCTGTGAGGGAATCGGCGACCTCCTGTCCTTGGCGTCCGCAAAAGGCATTCACCTGCGGTGAACCTGGGCCTCGGGCGAACACGGTCAGGCCCCATGGTAGGAGCCCGGGGAGGCAATGGCAGCCTCTGCGGCCAGGCCTCGGACTCTCCCCGGGGCTCTCTCGGGTCCCAGGCGCCCTCTCTCGCCCGGGGAGTGCCCACGCCGTCCCCTGACCCCCGCAGGACGCCTGCATCCCGCCATAAGCGGCCCACCTCGTCCATGGAGCTGGGACACATGGGGCCGGGGTGCGAGCAAACTGGCCTACGTGGCTGCAAACCCGCAGACCCCTCCGTCCCGTCCCCACCACTGCGAAGATCCCCCTGTTCTTCCATCCGTAAAGGGGTCCCCCTTTACGGATGGAAGAACAGGGGGGAGGCCCCCAGGAGATGGCTTTTGTCCGAGCCGCAGCTGGGTGGTTTCGGGCCAAGAGGCGGGGCCGCGCAGGCCAAGCAGGCCCCACCCCAAGAGCATCCCTCCGGGCAACGTGCCCCCCCCTTGAGATATCAGGCCAGGTCCACAGGGTCCCTGGGCTGGTGTCAGAGTTAACGGAGGCCCTCCCTGCCACCCAGAGGACCGCGCGTTTTCCCGTGGACCACACTTGCCAGCCCGTCTCCCACCCCGCCAGAGGCAGAGTGCCAGGGAAGAGCTAGGGACCTGGGGCCGGGAAGAGGGGCCGGCCAGGGTTCCCGGCCAGGTGGGGCGGGCCCGGGCGGGCGGGACCCACGCCCAGGGACCGGGTCTCCCTGGGGGTCTCGGGCCTGAGACCTGCCTGGGGGGCTAATAGTCTCTCTTGGCTCAAACGGCCCCACCCTGCCCCGAGGCGGAAAACTTGGCCCGAGACGCTTCTACTCTCTAAAGTCTGGGCTGAACTTTGCGAGAAGGGACTGTGTGCGCTGCGACCTGGGTCCCACAGAGCTCGAACCCCCCCTGCCCGTGAAGGGATCCGCGGCCTGTGGTCCCTGGTGTCCGCAAAAGGCATTCACCTGCGGAGAACCTGGGCCCAGGTGAGCGGGACCAGGCCCCACGGCAGGAGCCTGGGGAGGCCACTGGAGCCCCGGGGGCCAGGGCTGGGCATTTTCCCGGGTGCTCTCTCGGGTCCCAGGCGCCCTCTCTCGCCCGGGGAGTGCCCACGCCGTCCCCTGAGCCCCGCAGGACGCCTGCATCCCGCCATAAGCGGCCCACCTCGTCCATGGAGCTGGAACACATGGGGCCGGGGTGCCAGCAACTGGCCTACGTGGCTGCAAACCCGCAGACCCCTCCGTCCCGTCCCCACCACTGCGAAGATCCCCCTGTTCTTCCATCCGTAAAGGGGTCCCCCTTTACGGATGGAAGAACAGGGGGGAGGCCCCCAGGAGATGGCTTTTGTCCGAGCCGCGGCTGGGTGGTTTCGGGCCAAGAGGCAGGGCCGCGCAGGCGCAAGCAGGCCCCACCCCAAGAGCATCCCTCCGGGCAACGTGCCCCCCCCTTGAGATATCAGGCCAGGTCCACAGGGTCCCTGGGCTGGTGTCAGAGTTAACGGAGGCCCTCCCTGCCACCCAGAGGACCGCGCGTTTTCCCGTGGACCACACTTGCCAGCCCGTCTCCCACCCCGCCAGAGGCAGAGTGCCAGGGAAGAGCTAGGGACCTGGTGCCTGGAAGAGGGGCCGGCCACGGTTCCGCGCCAGGTGGAGCGGTTCCGGGCGGGCGGGCGGGACCCTCGACCAAGGACCGGTTCTCCCTTGGGGAGTCTGGCCTGTGCCCCGCCTGGGAGGCTAAGAGCCTTGCTTCGCCTGCAAAGCCCCCACCCTGCCACAAGGCGGCAGACTTGGACCCAGCCGCTTCAACCCTCCAGTCTCTGCGGAACCACCCAAAAATGGAGTGTGACCGCTGCGACCTCAGTCCCCCAGAGCTCCAACCCCCACCTCTGTGAGGGAATCGGCGACCTCCTGTCCTTGGCGTCCGCAAAAGGCATTCACCTGCGGTGAACCTGGGCCTCGGGCGAACACGGTCAGGCCCCATGGTAGGAGCCCGCGGAGGCAATGGCAGCCTCTGCGGCCAGGCCTCGGACTCTCCCCGGGGCTCTCTCGGGTCCCAGGCGCCCTCTCTCGCCCGGGGAGTGCCCACGCCGTCCCCTGACCCCCGCAGGACGCCTGCATCCCGCCATAAGCGGCCCACCTCGTCCATGGAGCTGGGACACATGGGGCCGGGGTGCGAGCAAACTGGCCTACGTGGCTGCAAACCCGCAGACCCCTCCGTCCCGTCCCCACCACTGCGAAGATCCCCCTGTTCTTCCATCCGTAAAGGGGTCCCCCTTTACGGATGGAAGAACAGGGGGGAGGCCCCCAGGAGATGGCTTTTGTCCGAGCCGCAGCTGGGTGGTTTCGGGCCAAGAGGCGGGGCCGCGCAGGCCAAGCAGGCCCCACCCCAAGAGCATCCCTCCGGGCAACGTGCCCCCCCCTTGAGATATCAGGCCAGGTCCACAGGGTCCCTGGGCTGGTGTCAGAGTTAACGGAGGCCCTCCCTGCCACCCAGAGGACCGCGCGTTTTCCCGTGGACCACACTTGCCAGCCCGTCTCCCACCCCGCCAGAGGCAGAGTGCCAGGGAAGAGCTAGGGACCTGGGGCCGGGAAGAGGGGCCGGCCAGGGTTCCCGGCCAGGTGGGGCGGGCCCGGGCGGGCGGGACCCACGCCCAGGGACCGGGTCTCCCTGGGGGTCTCGGGCCTGAGACCTGCCTGGGGGGCTAATAGTCTCTCTTGGCTCAAACGGCCCCACCCTGCCCCGAGGCGGAAAACTTGGCCCGAGACGCTTCTACTCTCTAAAGTCTGGGCTGAACTTTGCGAGAAGGGACTGTGTGCGCTGCGACCTGGGTCCCACAGAGCTCGAACCCCCCCTGCCCGTGAAGGGATCCGCGGCCTGTGGTCCCTGGTGTCCGCAAAAGGCATTCACCTGCGGAGAACCTGGGCCCAGGTGAGCGGGACCAGGCCCCACGGCAGGAGCCTGGGGAGGCCACTGGAGCCCCGGGGGCCAGGGCTGGGCATTTTCCCGGGTGCTCTCTCGGGTCCCAGGCGCCCTCTCTCGCCCGGGGAGTGCCCACGCCGTCCCCTGAGCCCCGCAGGACGCCTGCATCCCGCCATAAGCGGCCCACCTCGTCCATGGAGCTGGAACACATGGGGCCGGGGTGCCAGCAACTGGCCTACGTGGCTGCAAACCCGCAGACCCCTCCGTCCCGTCCCCACCACTGCGAAGATCCCCCTGTTCTTCCATCCGTAAAGGGGTCCCCCTTTACGGATGGAAGAACAGGGGGGAGGCCCCCAGGAGATGGCTTTTGTCCGAGCCGCGGCTGGGTGGTTTCGGGCCAAGAGGCAGGGCCGCGCAGGCGCAAGCAGGCCCCACCCCAAGAGCATCCCTCCGGGCAACGTGCCCCCCCCTTGAGATATCAGGCCAGGTCCACAGGGTCCCTGGGCTGGTGTCAGAGTTAACGGAGGCCCTCCCTGCCACCCAGAGGACCGCGCGTTTTCCCGTGGACCACACTTGCCAGCCCGTCTCCCACCCCGCCAGAGGCAGAGTGCCAGGGAAGAGCTAGGGACCTGGTGCCTGGAAGAGGGGCCGGCCACGGTTCCGCGCCAGGTGGAGCGGTTCCGGGCGGGCGGGCGGGACCCTCGACCAAGGACCGGTTCTCCCTTGGGGAGTCTGGCCTGTGCCCCGCCTGGGAGGCTAAGAGCCTTGCTTCGCCTGCAAAGCCCCCACCCTGCCACAAGGCGGCAGACTTGGACCCAGCCGCTTCAACCCTCCAGTCTCTGCGGAACCACCCAAAAATGGAGTGTGACCGCTGCGACCTCAGTCCCCCAGAGCTCCAACCCCCACCTCTGTGAGGGAATCGGCGACCTCCTGTCCTTGGCGTCCGCAAAAGGCATTCACCTGCGGTGAACCTGGGCCTCGGGCGAACACGGTCAGGCCCCATGGTAGGAGCCCGCGGAGGCAATGGCAGCCTCTGCGGCCAGGCCTCGGACTCTCCCCGGGGCTCTCTCGGGTCCCAGGCGCCCTCTCTCGCCCGGGGAGTGCCCACGCCGTCCCCTGACCCCCGCAGGACGCCTGCATCCCGCCATAAGCGGCCCACCTCGTCCATGGAGCTGGGACACATGGGGCCGGGGTGCGAGCAAACTGGCCTACGTGGCTGCAAACCCGCAGACCCCTCCGTCCCGTCCCCACCACTGCGAAGATCCCCCTGTTCTTCCATCCGTAAAGGGGTCCCCCTTTACGGATGGAAGAACAGGGGGGAGGCCCCCAGGAGATGGCTTTTGTCCGAGCCGCAGCTGGGTGGTTTCGGGCCAAGAGGCGGGGCCGCGCAGGCCAAGCAGGCCCCACCCCAAGAGCATCCCTCCGGGCAACGTGCCCCCCCCTTGAGATATCAGGCCAGGTCCACAGGGTCCCTGGGCTGGTGTCAGAGTTAACGGAGGCCCTCCCTGCCACCCAGAGGACCGCGCGTTTTCCCGTGGACCACACTTGCCAGCCCGTCTCCCACCCCGCCAGAGGCAGAGTGCCAGGGAAGAGCTAGGGACCTGGGGCCGGGAAGAGGGGCCGGCCAGGGTTCCCGGCCAGGTGGGGCGGGCCCGGGCGGGCGGGACCCACGCCCAGGGACCGGGTCTCCCTGGGGGTCTCGGGCCTGAGACCTGCCTGGGGGGCTAATAGTCTCTCTTGGCTCAAACGGCCCCACCCTGCCCCGAGGCGGAAAACTTGGCCCGAGACGCTTCTACTCTCTAAAGTCTGGGCTGAACTTTGCGAGAAGGGACTGTGTGCGCTGCGACCTGGGTCCCACAGAGCTCGAACCCCCCCTGCCCGTGAAGGGATCCGCGGCCTGTGGTCCCTGGTGTCCGCAAAAGGCATTCACCTGCGGAGAACCTGGGCCCAGGTGAGCGGGACCAGGCCCCACGGCAGGAGCCTGGGGAGGCCACTGGAGCCCCGGGGGCCAGGGCTGGGCATTTTCCCGGGTGCTCTCTCGGGTCCCAGGCGCCCTCTCTCGCCCGGGGAGTGCCCACGCCGTCCCCTGAGCCCCGCAGGACGCCTGCATCCCGCCATAAGCGGCCCACCTCGTCCATGGAGCTGGAACACATGGGGCCGGGGTGCCAGCAACTGGCCTACGTGGCTGCAAACCCGCAGACCCCTCCGTCCCGTCCCCACCACTGCGAAGATCCCCCTGTTCTTCCATCCGTAAAGGGGTCCCCCTTTACGGATGGAAGAACAGGGGGGAGGCCCCCAGGAGATGGCTTTTGTCCGAGCCGCGGCTGGGTGGTTTCGGGCCAAGAGGCAGGGCCGCGCAGGCGCAAGCAGGCCCCACCCCAAGAGCATCCCTCCGGGCAACGTGCCCCCCCCTTGAGATATCAGGCCAGGTCCACAGGGTCCCTGGGCTGGTGTCAGAGTTAACGGAGGCCCTCCCTGCCACCCAGAGGACCGCGCGTTTTCCCGTGGACCAAACTTCCCAGCAGCTCTCCCACCCCCGCAGAGGCAGAGTGCCAGGAAAGAACTAGGGACCTGGTGCCTGGAAGAGGGGCCGGCCACGGTTCCGCGCCAGGTGGAGCGGTTCCGGGCGGGCGGGCGGGACCCTCGACCAAGGACCGGTTCTCCCTTGGGGAGTCTGGCCTGTGCCCCGCCTGGGAGGCTAAGAGCCTTGCTTCGCCTGCAAAGACCCCACCCTGCCACAAGGCGGCAGACTTGGACCCAGCCGCTTCAACCCTCCAGTCTCTGCGGAACCACCCAAAAATGGAGTGTGACCGCTGCGACCTCAGTCCCCCAGAGCTCCAACCCCCACCTCTGTGAGGGAATCGGCGACCTCCTGTCCTTGGCGTCCGCAAAAGGCATTCACCTGCGGTGAACCTGGGCCTCGGGCGAACACGGTCAGGCCCCATGGTAGGAGCCCGGGGAGGCAATGGCAGCCTCTGCGGCCAGGCCTCGGACTCTCCCCGGGGCTCTCTCGGGTCCCAGGCGCCCTCTCTCGCCCGGGGAGTGCCCACGCCGTCCCCTGACCCCCGCAGGACGCCTGCATCCCGCCATAAGCGGCCCACCTCGTCCATGGAGCTGGGACACATGGGGCCGGGGTGCCAGCAACTGGCCTACGTGGCTGCAAACCCGCAGACCCCTCCGTCCCGTCCCCACCACTGCGAAGATCCCCCTGTTCTTCCATCCGTAAAGGGGTCCCCCTTTACGGATGGAAGAACAGGGGGGAGGCCCCCAGGGGATGGCTTTTGTCCGAGCCGCGGCTGGGTGGTTTCGGGCCAAGAGGCGGGGCCGCGCAGGCGCAAGCAGGCCCCACCCCAAGAGCATCCCTCCGGGCAACGTGCCCCCCCCTTGAGATATCAGGCCAGGTCCACAGGGTCCCTGGGCTGGTGTCAGAGTTAACGGAGGCCCTCCCTGCCACCCAGAGGACCGCGCGTTTTCCCGTGGACCACAATTCCCAGCAGCTCTCCCACCCCCGCAGAGGCAGAGTGCCAGGGAAGAGCTAGGGACCTGGGGCCGGGAAGAGGGGCCGGCCACGGTTCCGCGCCAGGTGGAGCGGTTCCGGGCGGGCGGGCGGGACCCTCGACCAAGGACCGGTTCTCCCTTGGGGATTCTGGCCTGTGCCCCGCCTGGGAGGCTAAGAGCCTTGCTTCGCCTGCAAAGCCCCCACCCTGCCACAAGGCGGCAGACTTGGACCCAGCCGCTTCAACCCTCCAGTCTCTGCGGAACCACCCTAAAATGGAGTGTGACCGCTGCGACCTCAGTCCCCCAGAGCTCCAACCCCCACCTCTGTGAGGGAATCGGCGACCTCCTGTCCTTGGCGTCCGCAAAAGGCATTCACCTGCGGTGAACCTGGGCCTAGGGCGAACACGGTCAGGCCCCATGGTAGGAGCCCGGGGAGGCAATGGCAGCCTCTGCGGCCAGGCCTCGGACTCTCCCCGGGGCTCTCTCGGGTCCCAGGCGCCCTCTCTCGCCCGGGGAGTGCCCACGCCGTCCCCTGACCCCCGCAGGACGCCTGCATCCCGCCATAAGCGGCCCACCTCGTCCATGGAGCTGGGACACTTGGGGCCGGGGTGCCAGCAACTGGTCTACGTGGCTGCAAACCCGCAGACCCCTCCGTCCCGTCCCCACCACTGCGAAGATCCCCCTGTTCTTCCATCCGTAAAGGGGTCCCCCTTTACGGATGGAAGAACAGGGGGGAGGCCCCCAGGAGATGGCTTTTGTCGGAGCCGCGGCTGGGTGGTTTCGGGCCAAGAGGCGGGGCCGCGCAGGCGCAAGCAGGCCCCACCCCAAGAGCATCCCTCCGGGCAACGTGCCCCCCCCTTGAGATATCAGGCCAGGTCCACAGGGTCCCTGGGCTGGTGTCAGAGTTAACGGAGGCCCTCCCTGCCACCCAGAGGACCGCGCGTTTTCCCGTAGACCACACTTGCCAGCCCGTCTCCCACCCCGCCAGAGGCAGAGTGCCAGGGAAGAGCTAGGGACCTGGGGCCGGGAAGAGGGGCCGGCCACGGTTCCGGGCCAGGTGGGGCGGGCCCGGGCGGGCGGGACCCACGCCCAGGGACCGGGTCTCCCTGGGGGTCTCGGGCCTGAGACCTGCCTGGGGGGCTAAGAGTCTCTCTTGGCTCAAACGGCCCCACCCTGCCCCGAGGCGGAAAACTTGGACCGAGACGCTTCTACTCTCTAAAGTCTGGGCTGAACTTTGCGAGAAGGGACTGTGTGCGCTGCGACCTGGGTCCCACAGAGCTCGAACCCCCCCTGCCCTTGAAGGGATCCGCGGCCTGTGGTCCCTGGTGTCCGCAAAAGGCATTCACCTGCGGAGAACCTGGGCCCAGGTGAGCGGGACCAGGCCCCACGGCAGGAGCCTGGGGAGGCCACTGGAGCCCCGGGGGCCAGGGCTGGGCATTTTCCCGGGTGCTCTCTCGGGTCCCAGGCGCCCTCTCTCGCCCGGGGAGTGCCCACGCCGTCCCCTGAGCCCCGCAGGACGCCTGCATCCCGCCATAAGCGGCCCACCTCGTCCATGGAGCTGGAACACATGGGGCCGGGGTGCCAGCAACTGGCCTACGTGGCTGCAAACCCGCAGACCCCTCCGTCCCGTCCCCACCACTGCGAAGATCCCCCTGTTCTTCCATCCGTAAAGGGGTCCCCCTTTACGGATGGAAGAACAGGGGGGAGGCCCCCAGGAGATGGCTTTTGTCCGAGCCGCGGCTGGGTGGTTTCGGGCCAAGAGGCGGGGCCGCGCAGGCGCAAGCAGGCCCCACCCCAAGAGCATCCCTCCGGGCAACGTGCCCCCCCCTTGAGTTATCAGGCCAGGTCCACAGGGTCCCTGGGCTGGTGTCAGAGTTAACGGAGGCCCTCCCTGCCACCCAGAGGACCGCGCGTTTTCCCGTGGACCAAACTTCCCAGCAGCTCTCCCACCCCCGCAGAGGCAGAGTGCCAGGAAAGAACTAGGGACCTGGTGCCTGGAAGAGGGGCCGGCCACGGTTCCGCGCCAGGTGGAGCGGTTCCGGGCGGGCGGGCGGGACCCTCGACCAAGGACCGGTTCTCCCTTGGGGAGTCTGGCCTGTGCCCCGCCTGGGAGGCTAAGAGCCTTGCTTCGCCTGCAAAGCCCCCACCCTGCCACAAGGCGGCAGACTTGGACCCAGCCGCTTCAACCCTCCAGTCTCTGCGGAACCACCCAAAAATGGAGTGTGACCGCTGCGACCTCAGTCCCCCAGAGCTCGAACCGCCACCTCTGTGAGGGAATCGGCGACCTCCTGTCCTTGGCGTCCGCAAAAGGCATTCACCTGCGGTGAACCTGGGCCTCGGGCGAACACGGTCAGGCCCCATGGTAGGAGCCCGGGGAGGCAATGGCAGCCTCTGCGGCCAGGCCTCGGACTCTCCCCGGGGCTCTCTCGGGTCCCAGGCGCCCTCTCTCGCCCGGGGAGTGCCCACGCCGTCCCCTGACCCCCGCAGGACGCCTGCATCCCGCCATAAGCGGCCCACCTCGTCCATGGAGCTGGGACACATGGGGCCGGGGTGCCAGCAACTGGCCTACGTGGCTGCAAACCCGCAGACCCCTCCGTTCCGTCCCCACCACTGCGAAGATCCCCCTGTTCTTCCATCCGTAAAGGGGTCCCCCTTTACGGATGGAAGAACAGGGAGGAGGACCCCAGGGGATGGCTTTTGTCCGAGCCGCGGCTGGGTGGTTTCGGGCCAAGAGGCGGGGCCGCGCAGGCGCAAGCAGGCCCCACCCCAAGAGCATCCCTCCGGGCAACGTGCCCCCCCCTTGAGATATCAGGCCAGGTCCACAGGGTCCCTGGGCTGGTGTCAGAGTTAACGGAGGCCCTCCCTGCCACCCAGAGGACCGCGCGTTTTCCCGTGGACCACACTTGCCAGCCCGTCTCCCACCCCGCCAGAGGCAGAGTGCCAGGGAAGAGCTAGGGACCTGGGGCCGGGAAGAGGGGCCGGCCACGGTTCCGGGCCAGGTGGGGCTGGCCCGGGCGGGCGGGACCCACGCCCAGGGACCGGGTCTCCCTGGGGGTCTCGGGCCTGAGACCTGCCTGGGGGGCTAAGAGTCTCTCTTGGCTCAAACGGCCCCACCCTGCCCCGAGGCGGAAAACTTGGACCGAGACGCTTCTACTCTCTAAAGTCTGGGCTGAACTTTGCGAGAAGGGACTGTGTGCGCTGCGACCTGGGTCCCACAGAGCTCGAACCCCCCCTGCCCGTAAAGGGATCCGCGGCCTGTGGTCCCTGGTGTCCGCAAAAGGCATTCAACTGCGGTGAACCTGGGCCCAGGTGAGCGGGACCAGGCCCCACGGCAGGAGCCTGGGGAGGCCACTGGAGCCCCGGGGGCCAGGGCTGGGCATTTTCCCGGGTGCTCTCTCGGGTCCCAGGCGCCCTCTCTCGCCCGGGGAGTGCCCACGCCGTCCCCTGACCCCCGCAGGACGCCTGCATCGGGCCATAAGCGGCCCACCTCGTCCATGGAGCTGGAACACATGGGGCCGGGGTGCCAGCAACTGGCCTACGTGGCTGCAAACCCGCAGACCCCTCCGTCCCGTCCCCACCACTGCGAAGATCCCCCTGTTCTTCCATCCGTAAAGGGGTCCCCCTTTACGGATGGAAGAACAGGGGGGAGGCCCCCAGGAGATGGCTTTTGTCGGAGCCGCGGCTGGGTGGTTTCGGGCCAAGAGGCGGGGCCGCGCAGGCGCAAGCAGGCCCCACCCCAAGAGCATCCCTCCGGGCAACGTGCCCCCCCCTTGAGATATCAGGCCAGGTCCACAGGGTCCCTGGGCTGGTGTCAGAGTTAACGGAGGCCCTCCCTGCCACCCAGAGGACCGCGCGTTTTCCCGTGGACCAAACTTCCCAGCAGCTCTCCCACCCCCGCAGAGGCAGAGTGCCAGGAAAGAACTAGGGACCTGGTGCCTGGAAGAGGGGCCGGCCACGGTTCCGCGCCAGGTGGAGCGGTTCCGGGCGGGCGGGCGGGACCCTCGACCAAGGACCGGTTCTCCCTTGGGGAGTCTGGCCTGTGCCCCGCCTGGGAGGCTAAGAGCCTTGCTTCGCCTGCAAAGCCCCCACCCTGCCACAAGGCGGCAGACTTGGACCCAGCCGCTTCAACCCTCCAGTCTCTGCGGAACCACCCAAAAATGGAGTGTGACCGCTGCGACCTCAGTCCCCCAGAGCTCGAACCGCCACCTCTGTGAGGGAATCGGCGACCTCCTGTCCTTGGCGTCCGCAAAAGGCATTCACCTGCGGTGAACCTGGGCCTCGGGCGAACACGGTCAGGCCCCATGGTAGGAGCCCGGGGAGGCAATGGCAGCCTCTGCGGCCAGGCCTCGGACTCTCCCCGGGGCTCTCTCGGGTCCCAGGCGCCCTCTCTCGCCCGGGGAGTGCCCACGCCGTCCCCTGACCCCCGCAGGACGCCTGCATCCCGCCATAAGCGGCCCACCTCGTCCATGGAGCTGGGACACATGGGGCCGGGGTGCCAGCAACTGGCCTACGTGGCTGCAAACCCGCAGACCCCTCCGTCCCGTCCCCACCACTGCGAAGATCCCCCTGTTCTTCCATCCGTAAAGGGGGACCCCTTTACGGATGGAAGAACAGGGGGGAGGCCCCCAGGGGATGGCTTTTGTCCGAGCCGCGGCTGGGTGGTTTCGGGCCAAGAGGCGGGGCCGCGCAGGCGCAAGCAGGCCCCACCCCAAGAGCATCCCTCCCGGCAACGTGCCCCCCCCTTGAGATATCAGGCCAGGTCCACAGGTTCCCTGGGCTGGTGTCAGAGATAACGGAGGCCCTCCCCGCCTCGGGGCAGGGTGGGGCCGTTTGAGCCAAGAGAGACTCTTAGCCCCCCAGGCAGGTCCAGGCCCGAGACCCCCAGGGAGACCCGGTCCCTGGGCGTGGGTCCCGCCCGCCCGGGCCCGCCCCACCTGGCCCGGAACCGTGGCCGGCCCCTCTTCCCGGCCCCAGGTCCCTAGCTCTTCCCTGGCACTCTGCCTCTGGCGGGGTGGGAGACGGGCTGGCAAGTGTGGTCCACGGGAAAACGCGCGGTCCTCTGGGTGGCAGGGAGGGCCTCCGTTATCTCTGACACCAGCCCAGGGACACTGTGGACCTGGCCTGATATCTCAAGGGGGGGGCACGTTGCCCGGAGGGATGCTCTTGGGGTGGGGCCTGCCTGCGCCTGCGCGGCCCCGCCTCTTGGCCCGAAACCACCCAGCCGCGGCTCCGACAAAAGCCATCTCCTGGGGGCCTCCCCATGTTCCTCCACTCCCCAGGGAGGGCCTCTTTACGGATGGAAGAAAAGGGGGATCTTCGCAGTGGTGTGTTCCGGCCAGAGGGGTCTGGGGGTTTGCCTCCACGTAGGCCAGTTGGTGTCAGAGTTAACGGAGGCCCTCCCTGCCACCCAGAGGACAGCGCTTTTTCCCGTGGACCACACTTCCCAGCAGGTTTCGGGCCAAGAGGCGGTGCCGCGGAGGCGCAAGCAGGCCCCACCCCAAGAGCATCCCTCCGGGCAACGTGCCCCCCCCTTGAGATATCAGGCCAGGTCCACAGTGTCCCTGGGCTGGTGTCGCTGGTGTCAGAGTTAACGGAGGCCCTCCCTGCCACCCAGAGGACAGCGCTTTTTCCCGTGGCCCACACTTCCCAGCAGCTTTCCCACCCCCGCAGAGGCAGAGTGCCAGGAAAGAACTAGGAACCTGGTGCCTGGAAGAGGGCCCGGCCACGGTTCCGCGCCAGGTGGAGCGGTTCCGGGCGGGCGGGCGGGACCCTCGACCAAGGACCGGTTCTCCCTTGGGGAGTCTGGCCTGTGCCCCGCCTGGGAGGCTAAGAGCCTTGCTTCGCCTGCAAAGCCCCCACCCTGCCACAAGGCGGCAGACTTGGACCCAGCCGCTTCAACCCTCCAGTCTCTGCGGAACCACCCAAAAATGGAGTGTGACCGCTGCGACCTCAGTCCCCCAGAGCTCGAACCCCCACCTCTGTGAGGGAATCGACGACCTCCTGTCCTTGGCGTCCGCAAAAGGCATTCACCTGCGGTGAACCTGGGCCTCGGGCGAACACGGTCAGGCCCCATGGTAGGAGCCCGGGGAGGCAATGGCAGCCTCTGCGGCCAGGCCTCGGACTCTCCCCGGGGCTCTCTCGGGTCCCAGGCGCCCTCTCTCGCCCGGGGAGTGCCCACGCCGTCCCCTGACCCCCGCAGGACGCCTGCATCCCGCCATAAGCGGCCCACCTCGTCCATGGAGCTGGGACACATGGGGCCGGGGTGCCAGCAACTGGCCTACGTGGCTGCAAACCCGCAGACCCCTCCGTCCCGTCCCCACCACTGCGAAGATCCCCCTGTTCTTCCATCCGTAAAGGGGTCACCCGTTACGGATGGAAGAACAGGGGGGAGGCCCCCAGGAGATGGCTTTTGTCCGAGCCGCGGCTGGGTGGGTTCGGGCCAAGAGGCGGGGCCGCGCAGGCGCAAGCAGGCCCCACCCCAAGAGCATCCCTGCGGGCAACGTGCCCCCCCCTTGAGATATCAGGCCAGGTCCACAGGGTCCCTGGGCTGGTGTCAGAGTTAACTGAGGCCCTCCCTGCCACCCAGAGGACCGCGCGTTTTCCCGTGGACCACACTTGCCAGCCCGTCTCCCACCCCGCCAGAGGCAGAGTGCCAGGGAAGAGCTAGGGACCTGGGGCCGGGAAGAGGGGCCGGCCACGGTTCCGGGCCAGGTGGGGCGGGCCCGGGCGGGCGGGACCCACGCCCAGGGACCGGGTCTCCCTGGGGGTCTCGGGCCTGAGACCTGCCTGGGGGGCTAAGAATCTCTCTTGGCTCAAACGGCCCCACCCTGCCCCGAGGCGGAAAACTTGGACCGAGACGCTTCTACTCTCTAAAGTCTGGGCTGAACTTTGCGAGAAGGGACTGTGTGCGCTGCGACCTGGGTCCCACAGAGCTCGAACCCCCCTTGCCCGTGAAGGGATCCGCGGCCTGTGGTCCCTGGTGTCCGCAAAAGGCATTCACCTGCGGAGAACCTGGGCCCAGGTGAGCGGGACCAGGCCCCACGGCAGGAGCCTGGGGAGGCCACTGGAGCCCCGGGGGCCAGGGCTGGGCATTTTCCCGGGTGCTCTCTCGGGTCCCAGGCGCCCTGTCTCGCCCGGGGAGTGCCCACGCCGTCCCCTGTCCCCCGCAGGACGCCTGCATCCCGCCATAAGCGGCCCACCTCGTCCATGGAGCTGGGACACATGGGGCCGGTGTGCCAGCAACTGGCCTACGTGGCTGCAAACCCGCAGACACCTCCGTCCCGTCCCCACCACTGCGAAGATCCCCCTGTTCTTCCATCCGTAAAGGGGTCCCCCTTTACGGATGGAAGAACAGGGGGGAGGCCCCCAGGAGATGGCTTTTGTCCGAGCCGCGGCTGGGTGGTTTCGGGCCAAGAGGCGGGGCCGCGCAGGCGCAGGCAGGCCCCACCCCAAGAGCATCCCTCCGGGCAAAGTGCCCCCCCCTTGAGATATCAGGCCAGGTCCACAGGGTCCCTGGGCTGGTGTCAGAGTTAACGGAGGCCCTCCCTGCCACCCAGAGGACCGCGCGTTTTCCCGTGGACCACACTTCCCAGCAGCTCTCCCACCCCCGCAGAGGCAGAGTGCCAGGGAAGAGCTAGGGACCTGGGGCCGGGAAGAGGGGCCGGCCACGGTTCCGCGCCAGGTGGAGCGGTTCCGGGCGGGCGGGCGGGACCCTCGACCAAGGACCGGTTCTCCCTTGGGGAGTCTGGCCTGTGCCCCGCCTGGGAGGCTAAGAGCCTTGCTTCGCCTGCAAAGCCCCCACCCTGCCACAAGGCGGCAGACTTGGACCCAGCCGCTTCAACCCTCCAGTCTCTGCGGAACCACCCAAAAATGGAGTGTGACCGCTGCGACCTCAGTCCCCCAGAGCTCCAACCCCCACCTCTGTGAGGGAATCGGCGACCTCCTGTCCTTGGCGTCCGCAAAAGGCATTCACCTGCGGTGAACCTGGGCCTCGGGCGAACACGGTCAGGCCCCATGGTAGGAGCCCGGGGAGGCAATGGCAGCCTCTGCGGCCAGGCCTCGGACTCTCCCCGGGGCTCTCTCGGGTCCCAGGCGCCCTCTCTCGCCCGGGGAGTGCCCACGCCGTCCCCTGACCCCCGCAGGACGCCTGCATCCCGCCATAAGCGGCCCACCTCGTCCATGGAGCTGGGACACATGGGGCCGGGGTGCCAGCAACTGGCCTACGTGGCTGCAAACCCGCAGACCCCTCCGTCCCGTCCCCACCCCTGCGAAGATCCCCCTGTTCTTCCATCCGTAAAGGGGTCCCCCTTTACGGATGGAAGAACAGGGGGGAGGCCCCCAGGAGATGGCTTTTGTCCGAGCCGCGGCTGGGTGGTTTCGGGCCAAGAGGCGGGGCCGCGCAGGCGCAAGCAGGCCCCATCCCAAGAGCATCCCTCCGGGCAACGTGCCCCCCCCTTGAGATATCAGGCCAGGTCCACAGGGTCCCTGGGCTGGTGTCAGAGTTAACGGAGGCCCTCCCTGCCACCCAGAGGACCGCGCGTTTTCCCGTGGACCACACTTCCCAGCAGCTCTCCCACCCCCGCAGAGGCAGAGTGCCAGGGAAGAGCTAGGGACCTGGGGCCGGGAAGAGGGGCCGGCCACGGTTCCGCGCCAGGTGGAGCGGTTCCGGGCGGGCGGGCGGGACCCTCGACCAAGGACCGGTTCTCCCTTGGAGATTCTGGCCTGTGCCCCGCCTGGGAGGCTAAGAGCCTTGCTTCGCCTGCAAAGCCCCCACCCTGCCACAAGGCGGCAGACTTGGACCCAGCCGCTTCAACCCTCCAGTCTCTGCGGAACCACCCAAAAATGGAGTGTGACCGCTGCGACCTCAGTCCCCCAGAGCTCCAAGCCCCACCTCTGTGAGGGAATCGGCGACCTCCTGTCCTTGGCGTCCGCAAAAGGCATTCACCTGCGGTGAACCTGGGCCTCGGGCGAATACGGTCAGGCCCCATGGTAGGAGCCCGGGGAGGCAATGGCAGCCTCTGCGGCCAGACCTCGGACTCTCCCCGGGGCTCTCTCGGGTCCCAGGCGCCTTCGCTCGCCCGGGGAGTGCCCACGCCGTCCCCTGACCCCCGCAGGACGCCTGCATCCCGCCATAAGCGGCCCACCTCGTCCATGGAGCTGGGACACATGGGGAGGGGTGCCAGCAACTGGCCTACGTGGCTGCAAACCCGCAGACCCCTCCGTCCCGTCCCCACCACTGCGAAGATCCCCCTGTTCTTCCATCCGTAAAGGGGTCCCCCTTTACGGATGGAAGAACAGGGGGGAGGCCCCCAGGAGATGGCTTTTGTCCGAGCCGCGGCTGGGTGGTTTCGGGCCAAGAGGCGGGGCCGCGCAGGCGCAAGCAGGCCCCACCCCAAGAGCATCCCTCAGGGCAACGTGCCCCCCCCTTGAGATATCAGGCCAGGTCCACAGGGTCCCTGGGCTGGTGTCAGAGTTAACGGAGGCCCTCCCTGCCACCCAGAGGACCGCGCGTTATCCCGTGGACCACACTTCCCAGCAGCTCTCCCACCCCCGCAGAGGCAGAGTGCCAGGGAAGAGCTAGGGACCTGGGGCCGGGAAGAGGGGCCGGCCACGGTTCCGCGCCAGGTGGAGCGGTTCCGGGCGGGCGGGCGGGACCCTCGACCAAGGACCGGTTCTCCCTTGGGGAGTCTGGCCTGTGCCCCGCCTGGGAGGCTAAGAGCCTTGCTTCGCCTGCAAAGCCCCCACCCTGCCACAAGGCGGCAGACTTGGACCCAGCCGCTTCAACCCTCCAGTCTCTGCGGAACCACCCAAAAATGGAGTGTGACCGCTGCGACCTCAGTCCCCCAGAGCTCCAACCCCCACCTCTGTGAGGGAATCGGCGACCTCCTGTCCTTGGCGTCCGCAAAAGGCATTCACCTGCGGTGAACCTGGGCCTCGGGCGAACACGGTCAGGCCCCATGGTAGGAGCCCGGGGAGGCAAGGCAGCCTCTGCGGCCAGGCCTCGGACTCTCCCCGGGGCTCTCTCGGGTCCCAGGCGCCCTCTCTCGCCCGGGGAGTGCCCACGCCGTCCCCTGACCCCCGCAGGACGCCTGCATCCCGCCATAAGCGGCCCACCTCGTCCATGGAGCTGGGACACATGGGGCCGGGGTGCCAGCAACTGGCCTACGTGGCTGCAAACCCGCAGACCCCTCCGTCCCGTCCCCACCACTGCGAAGATCCCCCTGTTCTTCCATCCGTAAAGGGGTCCCCCTTTACGGGTGGAAGAACAGGGGGGAGGCCCCCAGGAGATGGCTTTTGTCCGAGCCGCGGCTGGGTGGTTTCGGGCCAAGAGGCGGGGCCGCGCAGGCGCAAGCAGGCCCCACCCCAAGAGCATCCCTCCGGGCAACGTGCCCCCCCCTTGAGATATCAGGCCAGGTCCACAGGGTCCCTGGGCTGGTGTCAGAGTTAACGGAGGCCCTCCCTGCCACCCAGAGGACCGCGCGTTTTCCCGTGGACCACACTTGCCAGCCCGTCTCCCACCCCGCCAGAGGCAGAGTGCCAGGGAAGAGCTAGGGACCTGGGGCCGGGAAGAGGGGCCGGCCACGGTTCCGGGCCAGGTGGGGCGGGCCCGGGCGGGCGGGACGCACGCCCAGGGACCGGGTCTCCCTGGGGGTCTCGGGCCTGAGACCTGCCTGGGGGGCTAAGAGTCTCTCTTGGCTCAAACGGCCCCACCCTGCCCCGAGGCGGAAAACTTGGACCGAGACGCTTCTACTCTCTAAAGTCTGGGCTGAACTTTGCGAGAAGGGACTGTGTCTGCTGCGACCTGGGTCCCACAGAGCTCGAACCCCCCCTGCCCGTGAAGGGATCCGCGGCCTGTGGTCCCTGGTGTCTGCAAAAGGCATTCACCTGCGGAGAACCTGGGCCCAATGAGCGGGACCAGGCCCCACGGCAGGAGCCTGGGGAGGCCACTGGAGCCCCGGGGGCCAGGGCTGGGCATTTTCCCGGGTGCTCTCTCGGGTCCCAGGCGCCCTCTCTCGCCCGGGGAGTGCCCACGCCGTCTCCTGAGCCCCGCAGGACGCCTGCATCTCGCCATAAGCGGCCCACCTCGTCCATGGAGCTGGGACACATGGGGCCGGGGTGCCAGCAACTGGCCTACGTGGCTGCAAACCCGCAGACCCCTCCGTCCCGTCCCCACCACTGCGAAGATCCCCCTGTTCTTCCATCCGTAAAGGGGTCCCCCTTTACGGATGGAAGAACAAGGGGGAGGCCCCCAGGAGATGGCTTTTGTCCGAGCCGCGGCTGGGTGTTTTCGGGCCAAGAGGCGGGGCCGCGCAGGCGCAAGCAGTCCCCTCCCCAAGAGCATCCCTCCGGGCAACGTGCCCCCCCCTTGAGATATCAGGCCAGGTCCACAGGGTCCCTGGGCTGGTGTCAGAGTTAACGGAGGCCCTCCCTGCCACCCAGAGGACCGCGCGTTATCCCGTGGACCACACTTCCCAGCAGCTCTCCCACCCCCGCAGAGGCAGAGTGCCAGGGAAGAGCTAGGGACCTGGGGCCGGGAAGAGGGGCCGGCCACGGTTCCGCGCCAGGTGGAGCGGTTCCGGGCGGGCGGGCGGGACCCTCGACCAAGGACCGGTTCTCCCTTGGGGAGTCTGGCCTGTGCCCCGCCTGGGAGGCTAAGAGCCTTGCTTCGCCTGCAAAGCCCCCACCCTGCCACAAGGCGGCAGACTTGGACCCAGCCGCTTGAACCCTCCAGTCTCTGCGGAACCACCCAAAAATGGAGTGTGACCGCTGCGACCTCAGTCCCCCAGAGCTCCAACCCCCACCTCTGTGAGGGAATCGGCGACCTCCTGTCCTTGGCGTCCGCAAAAGGCATTCACCTGCGGTGAACCTGGGCCTCGGGCGAACACGGTCAGGCCCCATGGTAGGAGCCCGGGGAGGCAAGGCAGCCTCTGCGGCCAGGCCTCGGACTCTCCCCGGGGCTCTCTCGGGTCCCAGGCGCCCTCTCTCGCCCGGGGAGTGCCCACGCCGTCCCCTGACCCCCGCAGGACGCCTGCATCCCGCCATAAGCGGCCCACCTCGTCCATGGAGCTGGGACACATGGGGCCGGGGTGCCAGCAACTGGCCTACGTGGCTGCAAACCCGCAGACCCCTCCGTCCCGTCCCCACCACTGCGAAGATCCCCCTGTTCTTCCATCCGTAAAGGGGTCCCCCTTTACGGATGGAAGAACAGGGGGGAGGCCCCCAGGAGATGGCTTTTGTCCCAGCCGCGGCTGGGTGGTTTCGGGGCAAGAGGCGGGGCCGCGCAGGCGCAAGCAGGCCCCACCCCAAGAGCATCCCTCCGGGCAACGTGCCCCCCCCTTGAGATATCAGGCCAGGTCCACAGGGTCCCTGGGCTGGTGTCAGAGTTAACGGAGGCCCTCCCTGCCACCCAGAGGACCGCGCGTTTTCCCGTGGACCACACTTCCCAGCAGCTCTCCCAACCCCGCAGAGGCAGAGTGCCAGGGAAGAGCTAGGGACCTGGGGCCGGGAAGAGGGGCCGGCCACGGTTCCGCGCCAGGTGGAGCGGTTCCGGGCGGGCGGGCGGGACCCTCGACCAAGGACCGGTTCTCCCTTGGGGAGTCTGGCCTGTGCCCCGCCTGGGAGGCTAAGAGCCTTGCTTCGCCTGCAAAGCCCCCACCCTGCCACAAGGCGGCAGACTTGGACCCAGCCGCTTCAACCCTCCAGTCTCTGCGGAACCACCCAAAAATGGAGTGTGACCGCTGCGACCTCAGTCCCCCAGAGCTCCAACCCCCACCTCTGTGAGGGAATCGGCGACCTCCTGTCCTTGGCGTCCGCAAAAGGCATTCACCTGCGGTGAACCTGGGCCTCGGGCGAACACGGTCAGGCCCCATGGTAGGAGCCCGGGGAGGCAATGGCAGCCTCTGCGGCCAGAACTCGGACTCTCCCCGGGGCTCTCTCGGGTCCCAGGCGCCTTCGCTCGCCCGGGGAGTGCCCACGCCGTCCCCTGACCACCGCAGGACGCCTGCATCCCGCCATAAGCGGCCCACCTCGTCCATGGAGCTGGGACACATGGGGAGGGGTGCCAGCAACTGGCCTACGTGGCTGCAAACCCGCAGACCCCTCCGTCCCGTCCCCACCACTGCGAAGATCCCCCTGTTCTTCCATCCGTAAAGGGGTCCCCCTTTACGGATGGAAGAACAGGGGGGTGGCCCCCAGGAGATGGCTTTTGTCCGAGCCGCGGCTGGGTGGTTTCGGGCCAAGAGGCGGGGCCGCGCAGGCGCAAGCAGGCCCCACCCCAAGAGCATCCCTCCGGGCAACGTGCCCCCCCCTTGAGATATCAGGCCAGGTCCACAGGGTCCCTGGGCTGGTGTCAGAGTTAACGGAGGCCCTCCCTGCCACCCAGAGGACCGCGCGTTTTCCCGTGGACCACACTTGCCAGCCCGTCTTCCACCCCGCCAGAGGCAGAGTGCCAGGGAAGAGCTAGGGACCTGGGGCCGGGAAGAGGGGCCGGCCAGGGTTCCCGGCCAGGTGGGGCGGGCCCGGGCAGGCGGGACCCACGCCCAGGGACCGGGTCTCCCTGGGGGTCTCGGGCCTGAGACCTGCCTGGGGGGCTAAGAGTCTCTCTTGGCTCAAACGGCCCCACCCTGCCCCGAGGCGGAAAACTTGGACCGAGACGCTTCTACTCTCTAAAGTCTGGGCTGAACTTTGCGAGAAGGGACTGTGTGCGCTGCGACCTGGGTCCCACAGAGCTCGAACCCCTCCTGCCCGTGAAGGGATCCGCGGCCTGTGGTCCCTGGTGTCCGCAAAAGGCATTCACCTGCGGAGAACCTGGGCCCAGGTGAGCGGGACCAGGCCCCACGGCAGGAGCCTGGGGAGGCCACTGGAGCCCCGGGGGCCAGGGCTGGGCATTTTCCCGGGTGCTCTCTCGGGTCCCAGGCGCCCTCTCTCGCCCGGGGAGTGCCCACGCCGTCCCCTGAGCCCCGCAGGACGCCTGCATCCCGCCATAAGCGGCCCACCTCGTCCATGGAGCTGGAACACATGGGGCCGGGGTGCCAGCAACTGGCCTACGTGGCTGCAAACCCGCAGACCCCTCCGTCCCGTCCCCACCACTGCGAAGATCCCCCTGTTCTTCCATCCGTAAAGGGGTCCCCCTTTACGGATGGAAGAACAGGGGGGAGGCCCCCAGGAGATGGCTTTTGTCCGAGCCGCGGCTGGGTGGTTTCGGGCCAAGAGGCGGGGCCGCGCAGGCGCAAGCAGTCCCCACCCCAAGAGCATCCCTCCGGGCAACGTGCCCCCCCCTTGAGATATCAGGCCAGGTCCACAGGGTCCCTGGGCTGGTGTCAGAGTTAAGGGAGGCCCTCCCTGCCACCCAGAGGACCGCGCGTTTTCCCGTGGACCACACTTCCCAGCAGCTCTCCCACCCCCGCAGAGGCAGAGTGCCAGGGAAGAGCTAGGGACCTGGGGCCGGGAAGAGGGGCCGGCCACGGTTCCGCGCCAGGTGGAGCGGTTCCGGGCGGGCGGGCGGGACCCTCGACCAAGGACCGGTTCTCCCTTGGGGAGTCTGGCCTGTGCCCCGCCTGGGAGGCTAAGAGCCTTGCTTCGCCTGCAAAGCCCCCACCCTGCCACAAGGCGGCAGACTTGGACCCAGCCGCTTCAACCCTCCAGTCTCTGCGGAACCACCCAAAAATGGAGTGTGACCGCTGCGACCTCAGTCCCCCAGAGCTCCAACCCCCACCTCTGTGAGGGAATCGGCGACCTCCTGTCCTTGGCGTCCGCAAAAGGCATTCACCTGCGGTGAACCTGGGCCTCGGGCGAACACGGTCAGGCCCCATGGTAGGAGACCGGGGAGGCAATGGCAGCCTCTGCGGCCAGGCCTCGGACTCTCCCCGGGGCTCTCTCGGGTCCCAGGCGCCCTCTCTCGCCCGGGGAGTGCCCACGCCGTCCCCTGACCCCCGCAGGACGCCTGCATCCCGCCATAAGCGGCCCACCTCGTCCATGGAGCTGGGACACATGGGGCCGGGGTGCCAGCAACTGGCCTACGTGGCTGCAAACCCGCAGACCCCTCCGTCCCGTCCCCACCACTGCGAAGATCCCCCTGTTCTTCCATCCGTAAAGGGGTCCCCCTTTACGGATGGAAGAACAGGGGGGAGGCCCCCAGGATATGGCTTTTGTCCGAGCCGCGGCTGGGTGGTTTCGGGCCAAGAGGCGGGGCCGCGCAGGCGCAAGCAGTCCCCACCCCAAGAGCATCCCTCCGGGCAACGTGCCCCCCCCTTGAGATATCAGGCCAGGTCCACAGGGTCCCTGGGCTGGTGTCAGAGTTAACGGAGGCCCTCCCTGCCACCCAGAGGACCGCGCGTTTTCCCGTGGACCACACTTCCCAGCAGCTCTCCCACCCCCGCAGAGGCAGAGTGCCAGGGAAGAGCTAGGGACCTGGGGCCGGGAAGAGGGGCCGGCCACGGTTCCGCGCCAGGTGGAGCGGTTCCGGGCGGGCGGGCGGGACCCTCGACCAAGGACCGGTTCTCCCTTGGGGAGTCTGGCCTGTGCCCCGCCTGGGAGGCTAAGAGCCTTGCTTCGCCTGCAAAGCCCCCACCCTGCCACAAGGCGGCAGACTTGGACCCAGCCGCTTCAACCCTCCAGTCTCTGCGGAACCACCCAAAAATGGAGTGTGACCGCTGCGACCTCAGTCCCCCAGAGCTCCAACCCCCACCTCTGTGAGGGAATCGGCGACCTCCTGTCCTTGGCGTCCGCAAAAGGCATTCACCTGCGGTGAACCTGGGCCTCGGGCGAACACGGTCAGGCCCCATGGTAGGAGCCCGGGGAGGCAATGGCAGCCTCTGCGGCCAGAACTCGGACTCTCCCCGGGGCTCTCTCGGGTCCCAGGCGCCTTCGCTCGCCCGGGGAGTGCCCACGCCGTCCCCTGACCACCGCAGGACGCCTGCATCCCGCCATAAGCGGCCCACCTCGTCCATGGAGCTGGGACACATGGGGAGGGGTGCCAGCAACTGGCCTACGTGGCTGCAAACCCGCAGACCCCTCCGTCCCGTCCCCACCACTGCGAAGATCCCCCTGTTCTTCCATCCGTAAAGGGGTCCCCCTTTACGGATGGAAGAACAGGGGGGTGGCCCCCAGGAGATGGCTTTTGTCCGAGCCGCGGCTGGGTGGTTTCGGGCCAAGAGGCGGGGCCGCGCAGGCGCAAGCAGGCCCCACCCCAAGAGCATCCCTCCGGGCAACGTGCCCCCCCCTTGAGATATCAGGCCAGGTCCACAGGGTCCCTGGGCTGGTGTCAGAGTTAACGGAGGCCCTCCCTGCCACCCAGAGGACCGCGCGTTTTCCCGTGGACCACACTTGCCAGCCCGTCTCCCACCCCGCCAGAGGCAGAGTGCCAGGGAAGAGCTAGGGACCTGGGGCCGGGAAGAGGGGCCGGCCACGGTTCCGGGCCAGGTGGGGCGGGCCCGGGCGGGCGGGACCCACGCCCAGGGACCGGGTCTCCCTGGGGGTCTCGGGCCTGAGACCTGCCTGGGGGGCTAAGAGTCTCTCTTGGCTCAAACGGCCCCACCCTGCCCCGAGGCGGAAAACTTGGACCGAGACGCTTCTACTCTCTAAAGTCTGGGCTGAACTTTGCGAGAAGGGACTGTGTCTGCTGCGACCTGGGTCCCACAGAGCTCGAACCCCCCCTGCCCGTGAAGGGATCCGCGGCCTGTGGTCCCTGGTGTCTGCAAAAGGCATTCACCTGCGGAGAACCTGGGCCCAATGAGCGGGACCAGGCCCCACGGCAGGAGCCTGGGGAGGCCACTGGAGCCCCGGGGGCCAGGGCTGGGCATTTTCCCGGGTGCTCTCTCGGGTCCCAGGCGTCCTCTCTCGCCCGGGGAGTGCCCACGCCGTCCCCTGACCCCTGCAGGACGCCTGAATCCCGCCATAAGCGGCCCACCTCGTCCATGGAGCTGGAACACATGGGGCCGGGGTGCCAGCAACAGGCCTACGTGGCTGCAAAACCGCAGACCCCTCCGTCCCGTCCCCACCACTGCGAAGATCCCCCTGTTCTTCCATCCGTAAAGGGGTCCCCCTTTACGGATGGAAGAACAGGGGGGAGGCCCCCAGGAGATGGCTTTTGTCCGAGCCGCGGCTGGGTGGTTTCGGGCCAAGAGGCGGGGCCACGCAGGCGCAAGCAGGCCCCACCCCAAGAGCATCCCTCCGGGCAACGTGCCCCCCCCTTGAGATATCAGGCCAGGTCCACAGGGTCCCTGGGCTGGTGTCAGAGTTAACGGAGGCCCTCCCTGCCACCCAGAGGACCGCGCGTTTTCCCGTGGACCACACTTCCCAGCAGCTCTCCCACCCCCGCAGAGGCAGAGTGCCAGGGAAGAGCTAGGGACCTGGGGCCGGGAAGAGGGGCCGGCCACGGTTCCGCGCCAGGTGGAGCGGTTCCGGGCGGGCGGGCGGGACCCTCGACCAAGGACCGGTTCTCCCTTGGGGATTCTGGCCTGTGCCCCGCCTGGGAGGCTAAGAGCCTTGCTTCGCCTGCAAAGCCCCCACCCTGCCACAAGGCGGCAGACTTGGACCCAGCCGCTTCAACCCTCCAGTCTCTGCGGAACCACCCAAAAATGGAGTGTGACCGCTGCGACCTCAGTCCCCCAGAGCTCCAACCCCCACCTCTGTGAGGGAATCGGCGACCTCCTGTCCTTGGCGTCCGCAAAAGGCATTCACCTGCGGTGAACCTGGGCCTCGGGCGAACACGGTCAGGCCCCATGGTAGGAGCCCGGGGAGGCAATGGCAGCCTCTGCGGCCAGGCCTCGGACTCTCCCCGGGGCTCTCTCGGGTCCCAGGCGCCCTCTCTCGCCCGGGGAGTGCCCACGCCGTCCCCTGACCCCCGCAGGACGCCTGCATCCCGCCATAAGCGGCCCACCTCGTCCATGGAGCTGGGACACATGGGGCCGGGGTGCCAGCAACTGGCCTACGTGGCTGCAAACCCGCAGACCCCTCCGTCCCGTCCCCACCACTGCGAAGATCCCCCTGTTCTTCCATCCGTAAAGGGGTCCCCCTTTACGGATGGAAGAACAGGGGGGAGGCCCCCAGGGGATGGCTTTTGTCCGAGCCGCGGCTGGGTGGTTTCGGGCCAAGAGGCGGGGCCGCGCAGGCGCAAGCAGGCCCCACCCCAAGAGCATCCCTCCGGGCAACGTGCCCCCCCCTTGAGATATCAGGCCAGGTCCACAGGGTCCCTGGGCTGGTGTCAGAGTTAACGGAGGCCCTCCCTGCCACCCAGAGGACCGCGCGTTTTCCCGTGGACCACACTTGCCAGCCCGTCTCCCACCCCGCCAGAGGCAGAGTGCCAGGGAAGAGCTAGGGACCTGGGGCCGGGAAGAGGGGCCGGCCACGGTTCCGGGCCAGGTGGGGCGGGCCCGGGTGGGCGGGACCCACGCCCAGGGACCGGGTCTCCCTGGGGGTCTCGGGCCTGAGACCTGCCTGGGGGGCTAAGAGTCTCTCTTGGCTCAAACGGCCCCACCCTGCCCCGAGGCGGAAAACTTGGACCGAGACGCTTCTACTCGCTAAAGTCTGGGCTGAACTTTGCGAGAAGGGACTGTGTGCGCTGCGACCTGGGTCCCACAGAGCTCGAGCCCCCCCTGCCCGTGAAGGGATCCGCGGCCTGTGGTCCCTGGTGTCCGCAAAAGGCATTCACCTGCGGAGAACCTGGGCCCAGGTGAGCGGGACCAGGCCCCACGGCAGGAGCCTGGGGAGGCCACTGGAGCCCCGGGGGCCAGGGCTGGGCATTTTCCCGGGTGCTCTCTCGGGTCCCAGGCGCCCTCTCTCGCCCGGGGAGTGCCCACGCCGTCCCCTGAGCCCCGCAGGACGCCTGCATCCCGCCATAAGCGGCCCACCTCGTCCATGGAGCTGGAACACATGGGGCCGGGGTGCCAGCAACTGGCCTACGTGGCTGCAAACCCGCAGACCCCTCCGTCCCGTCCCCACCACTGCGAAGATCCCCCTGTTCTTCCATCCGTAAAGGGGTCCCCCTTTACGGATGGAAGAACAGGGGGGAGGCCCCCAGGAGATGGCTTTTGTCCGAGCCGCGGCTGGGTGGTTTCGGGCCAAGAGGCGGGGCCGCGCAGGCGCAAGCAGTCCCCACCCCAAGAGCATCCCTCCGGGCAACGTGCCCCCCCCTTGAGATATCAGGCCAGGTCCACAGGGTCCCTGGGCTGGTGTCAGAGTTAACGGAGGCCCTCCCTGCCACCCAGAGGACCGCGCGTTATCCCGTGGACCACACTTCCCAGCAGCTCTCCCACCCCCGCAGAGGCAGAGTGCCAGGGAAGAGCTAGGGACCTGGGGCCGGGAAGAGGGGCCGGCCACGGTTCCGCGCCAGGTGGAGCGGTTCCGGGCGGGCGGGCGGGACCCTCGACCAAGGACCGGTTCTCCCTTGGGGATTCTGGCCTGTGCCCCGCCTGGGAGGCTAAGAGCCTTGCTTCGCCTGCAAAGCACCCACCCTGCCACAAGGCGGCAGACTTGGACCCAGCCGCTTCAACCCTCCAGTCTCTGCGGAACCACCCAAAAATGGAGTGTGACCGCTGCGACCTCAGTCCCCCAGAGCTCCAACCCCCACCTCTGTGAGGGAATCGGCGACCTCCTGTCCTTGGCGTCCGCAAAAGGCATTCACCTGCGGTGAACCTGGGCCTCGGGCGAACACGGTCAGGCCCCATGGTAGGAGCCCGGGGAGGCAATGGCAGCCTCTGCGGCCAGGCCTCGGACTCTCCCCGGGGCTCTCTCGGGTCCCAGGCGCCCTCTCTCGCCCGGGGAGTGCCCACGCCGTCCCCTGACCCCCGCAGGACGCCTGCATCCCGCCATAAGCGGCCCACCTCGTCCATGGAGCTGGGACACATGGGGCCGGGGTGCCAGCAACTGGCCTACGTGGCTGCAAACCCGCAGACCCCTCCGTCCCGTCCCCACCACTGCGAAGATCCCCCTGTTCTTCCATCCGTAAAGGGGTCCCCCTTTACGGATGGAAGAACAGGGGGGAGGCCCCCAGGAGATGGCTTTTGTCCGAGCCGCGGCTGGGTGGTTTCGGGCCAAGAGGCGGGGCCGCGCAGGCGCAAGCAGGCCCCACCCCAAGAGCATCCCTCCGGGCAACGTGCCCCCCCCTTGAGATATCAGGCCAGGTCCACAGGGTCACTGGGCTGGTGTCAGAGTTAACGGAGGCCCTCCCTGCCACCCAGAGGACCGCGCGTTTTCCCGTGGACCACACTTGCCAGCCCGTCTCCCACCCCGCCAGAGGCAGAGTGCCAGGGAAGAGCTAGGGACCTGGGGCCGGGAAGAGGGGCCGGCCACGGTTCCGGGCCAGGTGGGGCGGGCCCGGGCGGGCGGGACCCACGCCCAGGGACCGGGTCTCCCTGGGGGTCTCGGGCCTGAGACCTGCCTGGGGGGCTAAGAGTCTCTCTTGGCTCAAACGGCCCCACCCTGCCCCGAGGCGGAAAACTTGGACCGAGACGCTTCTACTCTCTAAAGTCTGGGCTGAACTTTGCGAGAAGGGACTGTGTGCGCTGCGACCTGGGTCCCACAGAGCTCGAACCCCCCCTGCCCGTGAAGGGATCCGCGGCCTGTGGTCCCTGGTGTCCGCAAAAGGCATTCACCTGCGGAGAACCTGGGCCCAGGTGAGCGGGACCAGGCCCCACGGCAGGAGCCTGGGGAGGCCACTGGAGCCCCGGGGGCCAGGGCTGGGCATTTTCCCGGGTGCTCTCTCGGGTCCCAGGCGCCCTCTCTCGCCCGGGGAGTGCCCACGCCGTCCCCTGACCCCAGCAGGACGCCTGCAACGGGCCATAAGCGGCCCACCTCGTCCATGGAGCTGGAACACATGGGGCCGGGGTGCGAGCAACTGGCCTACGTGGCTGCAAACCCGCAGACCCCTCCGTCCCGTCCCCACCACTGCGAAGATCCCCCTGTTCTTCCATCCGTAAAGGGGTCCCCCTTTACGGATGGAAGAACAGGGGGGAGGCCCCCAGGATATGGCTTTTGTCCGAGCCGCGGCTGGGTGGTTTCGGGCCAAGAGGCGGGGCCGCGCAGGCGCAAGCAGTCCCCACCCCAAGAGCATCCCTCCGGGCAACGTGCCCCCCCCTTGAGATATCAGGCCAGGTCCACAGGGTCCCTGGGCTGGTGTCAGAGTTAACGGAGGCCCTCCCTGCCACCCAGAGGACCGCGCGTTTTCCCGTGGACCACACTTCCCAGCAGCTCTCCCACCCCCGCAGAGGCAGAGTGCCAGGGAAGAGCTAGGGACCTGGGGCCGGGAAGAGGGGCCGGCCACGGTTCCGCGCCAGGTGGAGCGGTTCCGGGCGGGCGGGCGGGACCCTCGACCAAGGACCGGTTCTCCCTTGGGGAGTCTGGCCTGTGCCCCGCCTGGGAGGCTAAGAGCCTTGCTTCGCCTGCAAAGCCCCCACCCTGCCACAAGGCGGCAGACTTGGACCCAGCCGCTTCAACCCTCCAGTCTCTGCGGAACCACCCAAAAATGGAGTGTGACCGCTGCGACCTCAGTCCCCCAGAGCTCCAACCCCCACCTCTGTGAGGGAATCGGCGACCTCCTGTCCTTGGCGTCCGCAAAAGGCATTCACCTGCGGTGAACCTGGGCCTCGGGCGAACACGGTCAGGCCCCATGGTAGGAGCCCGGGGAGGCAAGGCAGCCTCTGCGGCCAGGCCTCGGACTCTCCCCGGGGCTCTCTCGAGTCCCAGGCGCCCTCTGTCGCCCGGGGAGTGCCCACGCCGTCCCCTGACCCCCGCAGGACGCCTGCATCCCGCCATAAGCGGCCCACCTCGTCCATGGAGCTGGGACACATGGGGCCGGGGTGCCAGCAACTGGCCTACGTGGCTGCAAACCCGCAGACCCCTCCGTCCCGTCCCCACCACTGCGAAGATCCCCCTGTTCTTCCATCCGTAAAGGGGTCCCCCTTTACGGATGGAAGAACAGGGGGGAGGCCCCCAGGAGATGGCTTTTGTCCGAGCCGCGGCTGGATGGTTTCGGGCCAAGAGGCGGGGCCGCGCAGGCGCAAGCAGGCCCCACCCCAAGAGCATCCCTCCGGGCAACGTGCCCCCCCCTTGAGATATCAGGCCAGGTCCACAGGGTCCCTGGGCTGGTGTCAGAGTTAACGGAGGCCCTCCATGCCACCCAGAGGACCGCGCGTTTTCCCGTGGACCACACTTCCCAGCAGCTCTCCCACCCCCGCAGAGGCAGAGTGCCAGGGAAGAGCTAGGGACCTGGGGCCGGGAAGAGGGGCTGGCCACGGTTCCGCGCCAGGTGGAGCGGTTCCGGGCGGGCGGGCGGGACCCTCGACCAAGGACCGGTTCTCCCTTGGGGATTCTGGCCTGTGCCCCGCCTGGGAGGCTAAGAGCCTTGCTTCGCCTGCAAAGCCCCCACCCTGCCACAAGGCGGCAGACTTGGACCCAGCCGCTTCAACCCTCCAGTCTCTGCGGAACCACCCAAAAATGGAGTGTGACCGCTGCGACCTCAGTCCCCCACAGCTCCAACCCCCACCTCTGTGAGGGAATCGGCGACCTCCTGTCCTTGGCGTCCGCAAAAGGCATTCACCTGCGGTGAACCTGGGCCTCGGGCGAACACGGTCAGGCCCCATGGTAGGAGCCCGGGGAGGCAATGGCAGCCTCTGCGGCCAGAACTCGGACTCTCCCCGGGGCTCTCTCGGGTCCCAGGCGCCTTCGCTCGCCCGGGGAGTGCCCACGCCGTCCCCTGACCCCCGCAGGACGCCTGCATCCCGCCATAAGCGGCCCACCTCGTCCATGGAGCTGGGACACATGGGGAGGGGTGCCAGCAACTGGCCTACGTGGCTGCAAACCCGCAGACCCCTCCGTCCCGTCCCCACCACTGCGAAGATCCCCCTGTTCTTCCATCCGTAAAGGGGTCCCCCTTTACGGATGGAAGAACAGGGGGGAGGCCCCCAGGAGATGGCTTTTGTCCGAGCCGCGGCTGGGTGGTTTCGGGCCAAGAGGCGGGGCCGCGCAGGCGCAAGCAGGCCCCACCCCAAGAGCATCCCTCCGGGCAACGTGCCCCCCCCTTGAGATATCAGGCCAGGTCCACAGGGTCCCTGGGCTGGTGTCAGAGTTAACGGAGGCCCTCCCTGCCACCCAGAGGACCGCGCGTTATCCCGTGGCCCACACTTCCCAGCAGCTCTCCCACCCCCGCAGAGGCAGAGTGCCAGGGAAGAGCTAGGGACCTGGGGCCGGGAAGAGGGGCCGGCCACGGTTCCGCGCCAGGTGGAGCGGTTCCGGGCGGGCGGGCGGGACCCTCGACCAAGGACCGGTTCTCCCTTGGGGAGTCTGGCCTGTGCCCCGCCTGGGAGGCTAAGAGCCTTGCTTCGCCTGCAAAGCCCCCACCCTGCCACAAGGCGGCAGACTTGGACCCAGCCGCTTCAACCCTCCAGTCTCTGCGGAACCACCCAAAAATGGAGTGTGACCGCTGCGACCTCAGTCCCCCAGAGCTCCAACCCCCACCTCTGTGAGGGAATCGGCGACCTCCTGTCCTTGGCGTCCGCAAAAGGCATTCACCTGCGGTGAACCTGGGCCTCGGGCGAACACGGTCAGGCCCCATGGTAGGAGCCCGGGGAGGCAAGGCAGCCTCTGCGGCCAGGCCTCGGACTCTCCCCGGGGCTCTCTCGGGTCCCAGGCGCCCTCTCTCGCCCGGGGAGTGCCCACGCCGTCCCCTGACCCCCGCAGGACGCCTGCATCCCGCCATAAGCGGCCCACCTCGACCATGGAGCTGGGAAACATGGGGCCGGGGTGCCAGCAACTGGCCTACGTGGCTGCAAACCCGCAGACCCCTCCGTCCCGTCCCCACCACTGCGAAGATCCCCCTGTTCTTCCATCCGTAAAGGGGTCCCCCTTTACGGATGGAAGAACAGGGGGGTGGCCCCCAGGAGATGGCTTTTGTCCGAGCCGCGGCTGGGTGGTTTCGGGCCAAGAGGCGGGGCCGCGCAGGCGCAAGCAGGCCCCACCCCAAGAGCATCCCTCCGGGCAACGTGCCCCCCCCTTGAGATATCAGGCCAGGTCCACAGGGTCCCTGGGCTGGTGTCAGAGTTAACGGAGGCCCTCCCTGCCACCCAGAGGACCGCGCGTTTTCCCGTGGACCACACTTGCCAGCCCGTCTCCCACCCCGCCAGAGGCAGAGTGCCAGGGAAGAGCTAGGGACCTGGGGCCGGGAAGAGGGGCCGGCCACGGTTCCGGGCCAGGTGGGGCGGGCCCGGGTGGGCGGGACCCACGCCCAGGGACCGGGTCTCCCTGGGGGTCTCGGGCCTGAGACCTGCCTGGGGGGCTAAGAGTCTCTCTTGGCTCAAACGGCCCCACCCTGCCCCGAGGCGGAAAACTTGGACCGAGACGCTTCTACTCGCTAAAGTCTGGGCTGAACTTTGCGAGAAGGGACTGTGTGCGCTGCGACCTGGGTCCCACAGAGCTCGAGCCCCCCCTGCCCGTGAAGGGATCCGCGGCCTGTGGTCCCTGGTGTCCGCAAAAGGCATTCACCTGCGGAGAACCTGGGCCCAGGTGAGCGGGACCAGGCCCCACGGCAGGAGCCTGGGGAGGCCACTGGAGCCCCGGGGGCCAGGGCTGGGCATTTTCCCGGGTGCTCTCTCGGGTCCCAGGCGCCCTCTCTCGCCCGGGGAGTGCCCACGCCGTCCCCTGAGCCCCGCAGGACGCCTGCATCCCGCCATAAGCGGCCCACCTCGTCCATGGAGCTGGAACACATGGGGCCGGGGTGCCAGCAACTGGCCTACGTGGCTGCAAACCCGCAGACCCCTCCGTCCCGTCCCCACCACTGCGAAGATCCCCCTGTTCTTCCATCCGTAAAGGGGTCCCCCTTTACGGATGGAAGAACAGGGGGGAGGCCCCCAGGAGATGGCTTTTGTCCGAGCCGCGGCTGGGTGGTTTCGGGCCAAGAGGCGGGGCCGCGCAGGCGCAAGCAGTCCCCACCCCAAGAGCATCCCTCCGGGCAACGTGCCCCCCCCTTGAGATATCAGGCCAGGTCCACAGGGTCCCTGGGCTGGTGTCAGAGTTAACGGAGGCCCTCCCTGCCACCCAGAGGACCGCGCGTTATCCCGTGGACCACACTTCCCAGCAGCTCTCCCACCCCCGCAGAGGCAGAGTGCCAGGGAAGAGCTAGGGACCTGGGGCCGGGAAGAGGGGCCGGCCACGGTTCCGCGCCAGGTGGAGCGGTTCCGGGCGGGCGGGCGGGACCCTCGACCAAGGACCGGTTCTCCCTTGGGGATTCTGGCCTGTGCCCCGCCTGGGAGGCTAAGAGCCTTGCTTCGCCTGCAAAGCACCCACCCTGCCACAAGGCGGCAGACTTGGACCCAGCCGCTTCAACCCTCCAGTCTCTGCGGAACCACCCAAAAATGGAGTGTGACCGCTGCGACCTCAGTCCCCCAGAGCTCCAACCCCCACCTCTGTGAGGGAATCGGCGACCTCCTGTCCTTGGCGTCCGCAAAAGGCATTCACCTGCGGTGAACCTGGGCCTCGGGCGAACACGGTCAGGCCCCATGGTAGGAGCCCGGGGAGGCAATGGCAGCCTCTGCGGCCAGGCCTCGGACTCTCCCCGGGGCTCTCTCGGGTCCCAGGCGCCCTCTCTCGCCCGGGGAGTGCCCACGCCGTCCCCTGACCCCCGCAGGACGCCTGCATCCCGCCATAAGCGGCCCACCTCGTCCATGGAGCTGGGACACATGGGGCCGGGGTGCCAGCAACTGGCCTACGTGGCTGCAAACCCGCAGACCCCTCCGTCCCGTCCCCACCACTGCGAAGATCCCCCTGTTCTTCCATCCGTAAAGGGGTCCCCCTTTACGGATGGAAGAACAGGGGGGAGGCCCCCAGGAGATGGCTTTTGTCCGAGCCGCGGCTGGGTGGTTTCGGGCCAAGAGGCGGGGCCGCGCAGGCGCAAGCAGGCCCCACCCCAAGAGCATCCCTCCGGGCAACGTGCCCCCCCCTTGAGATATCAGGCCAGGTCCACAGGGTCACTGGGCTGGTGTCAGAGTTAACGGAGGCCCTCCCTGCCACCCAGAGGACCGCGCGTTTTCCCGTGGACCACACTTGCCAGCCCGTCTCCCACCCCGCCAGAGGCAGAGTGCCAGGGAAGAGCTAGGGACCTGGGGCCGGGAAGAGGGGCCGGCCACGGTTCCGGGCCAGGTGGGGCGGGCCCGGGCGGGCGGGACCCACGCCCAGGGACCGGGTCTCCCTGGGGGTCTCGGGCCTGAGACCTGCCTGGGGGGCTAAGAGTCTCTCTTGGCTCAAACGGCCCCACCCTGCCCCGAGGCGGAAAACTTGGACCGAGACGCTTCTACTCTCTAAAGTCTGGGCTGAACTTTGCGAGAAGGGACTGTGTGCGCTGCGACCTGGGTCCCACAGAGCTCGAACCCCCCCTGCCCGTGAAGGGATCCGCGGCCTGTGGTCCCTGGTGTCCGCAAAAGGCATTCACCTGCGGAGAACCTGGGCCCAGGTGAGCGGGACCAGGCCCCACGGCAGGAGCCTGGGGAGGCCACTGGAGCCCCGGGGGCCAGGGCTGGGCATTTTCCCGGGTGCTCTCTCGGGTCCCAGGCGCCCTCTCTCGCCCGGGGAGTGCCCACGCCGTCCCCTGACCCCAGCAGGACGCCTGCAACGGGCCATAAGCGGCCCACCTCGTCCATGGAGCTGGAACACATGGGGCCGGGGTGCGAGCAACTGGCCTACGTGGCTGCAAACCCGCAGACCCCTCCGTCCCGTCCCCACCACTGCGAAGATCCCCCTGTTCTTCCATCCGTAAAGGGGTCCCCCTTTACGGATGGAAGAACAGGGGGGAGGCCCCCAGGATATGGCTTTTGTCCGAGCCGCGGCTGGGTGGTTTCGGGCCAAGAGGCGGGGCCGCGCAGGCGCAAGCAGTCCCCACCCCAAGAGCATCCCTCCGGGCAACGTGCCCCCCCCTTGAGATATCAGGCCAGGTCCACAGGGTCCCTGGGCTGGTGTCAGAGTTAACGGAGGCCCTCCCTGCCACCCAGAGGACCGCGCGTTTTCCCGTGGACCACACTTCCCAGCAGCTCTCCCACCCCCGCAGAGGCAGAGTGCCAGGGAAGAGCTAGGGAC
>NW_026527309.1:0-81063 GCF_022682495.2 Desmodus rotundus | reverse complement strand
GGGTTACGCTAGGGTGTGACTCCGAGCCTTTGAAGGGGTCTTGAGGGTCGAGGTCGGAAGTCAGTCACCGGTACTCAATCACAGGATGCTTTTAGTTGTCATTCTGTTTAATCCCTTCGGTATGGAACATTTTTACTAAATTTTCATGACCTTGCCACTTTTCGAGGTGGCAAAGAATATTAGAGGTGATACTGCATTTTACTCATTGACCCTATTACGTGAAATTTGTCCCATTAATAACTCATTAGATTAAGGTGGCATCTTCCAGATTTTTCCACTATAAAAACTCCCCCTCTCTAATATTTCGTAGGGATGTACTTTAAAACTATGTAAATACTTCAATCTACATCACACTTCAATTTGTTCTTGTATTTATCTATACATTGTACTTATATAGCCACATTGGCTCATGATTTATTTCATCTGATGCGTTATAATTCATTACTATAATTTACTTTGATGTTCAAGCTTGCCCAGTGGGAGCCATTCCAATGAATGACTCATCCTCACCCATCTTTGAGCACTTTCTGGTTTTCTGGCATAAGATATTCTGCGTTCATTTTGTACAGGAGTGGCCAAAAGTAGGTTTACTGTTCTTTGTATGGAAAATAATACAATAATAAATAAAAATAAAAGAATAAACTATCTGGCTGTGTAGCTTAGTTGGTTGGAGCATGGTTGCCACACGCTAAGGTTGCCAGTTCGATTCCAAGCAGGGCACATGCAAGTCAACCAGTGAATGAAGAGTGGGTCCATGATTTGCGTTTTTTCCTCTCTAAAATTATTCAATTAAAAAAAAAGAATAAACACTTGTTTTGCATACTCACAACTGTAAATCTACTTTTGCCCACCACTGTATGTTCTCTGCCCCAACCCTGGAATTGGCTATTTCACCAAAGAACTCTGGTTCCTTTAGTGAGTTGTAAACTTTTGCATTCCTCTGAAATTCTTATGCTGAAGCGCTACACCCTAATGTGATTATATTCAGACATGAGTTCTTTGGGAGATAATTAGGGTTAGATGAGGTCAAGAAGATGAGACCCTCGTGATGATGGGATTAGTGCCGAGACACCAGGGTACTTTCTGTCTTGCCACCACGTGAGAAGGTGGCTGTTTGCAAGCCAGTGAGAGCTCTCACCAGAAACCAAACAAGCCAGCACTTGTTTCTTGGATTTGGTCACACTTCAGAGCTGTGAAAATAAATTTCTCTTGTTTAAGCCACCCGGTCTATGGTGTTTTTGTTAGGGCAGACTAAGATTTTGACACCAAGATGTGAGGTGCTACTTTAAAAAGCCACCTACAAACATGGCATCTTTAGCAGACCAAGACAATGAAGAATTTGGAAGGCAAGAAATAGGTGTTACAAAAAAGCAAATTAAAAAAAAAAAAAAAAGACAGGTGCTCAGTGTGAACATTGTTTTGGGGGTGTAACTGCTCCCAGGCCTCTCAATGGAGAGAACTAGGTAATATATGTATGTGGACACACACACACACACACACACACGCTCATATACATCTACATTTCCCCTATTGTTATGTACCATAAATCATGAATTCCTACTCTTCAATTCAATTCCAGCCCCACTCCACAGACCCATCCTTACTTACGTTCTCTGACAGTGAGGAAGGGGGCTCCACTGCGGTAAGTATACTGACTTACTTGGTGAGGTGTCCTGCATGTAACCCATCTGCTCTCTTTGCTCACACTTTCCCCCACAGACACTCGGCTTTCTATGCCTGTGTGCTTATTCTTCATCCAGGTCGCCTCTGCTCACCTACTGAATAAGGTCCTCCCCGTCCGTGTCCACTTTTTCCTGTGACCAGTTTTTTAAAAGACTATTTATTTTTAGAGAGAGGGTAAGGGAGAAATTGAAACATCAATGTGTGGTTGCCCTTCACGTACCCACAAATGGGGACCTGGCCTGAAACCCAGGCATGTGCCCTGACTGGGAATCCAACCAGTGACCCTTTGGTTTGCTGGTGAGCACTCAATCCACTGAGCCAGACCAGCCAGGACCCATTTTGAACCACTGTGAAGAAAAGAGTTACAACAGCAGGCCTAAGACTGCTATTCTTTTGAAAGTCCTGCTTTTGAGGTTGGCCCTTGGCTGGCATCTGGTTACTTGCACTTAGGGGAAGTTTCCCACCACTCCCTGATAGAGCTCTTCTCTGTTACCTAACACAGGCCCAACCCTTTCACACACTGTCCTAAGTGGACGCTGGAGGAATTAAGTGCATACTAATTCTACTGGGAGGACCCTAAGAGGCAGGTGCTTGGTTTCTTCGGGACTTTGAGATTACAATATGCATCCTTAATCAGTCTACCGTACCTTAATAGCATATCACTTTGTGTATAATAAACAATTTTCAATATAATTCCATTTACTGTCTGTTCATGTCTCTTTTGCTATTTTGTATTCTTTTACATCTACATATAAATACCACACACTGTACTTTTTTGGTTTTATTTTTTAAATTTCATCTTTATTATATATTTTTTCCATTATCATTTAGTCCCCTTATATGCCCTCCCCCTGTACTTTTTTTTAAAGCCAATAGATATTTAGAGAAATTAAGAAAACCTATCTTTCATATTTACTGACATAGATCATTTCCAAAGTTCTGAATTCCTTCCTAAAGACACAAGTCACATTGAGGATCATTTTCCATCAGCTGATACATTTCTTAAGGTATTCCTATGTCAGATTGCTAACAACATATTCTTAGTTTTCACTATCAGAAACAGCTTTTACTTGCCTTCATATTTTAAAAATATGAAATTTTTAGGTTTTTATGCTTTAAAGATGTCATTCTATCATTTTTCTGATTCCATTATTTCTGATGAAGTTAGCCATCACTCTTATTATTTATTTGAATGTAATGTCATTGTCCCTTCCCTAGCTGCTTTTAATAATTTTTAACTTTTTTGCAGTACGATGCAACCAGATGTGATCTTTGTTGTATTTATTCTGCTTGGGGATCATCGAACTTCTTAAATTTTTAAGCTGGTATCTTTCAACATTAATGAGAAATTTTCAGGAATTACTGTTTAAAATATTTCTTTTGTCCCATTCTCTTCCTTTCCTCTCCTTATGCAGTCAAAATACAGATACATTAGACTGATACTGTTCCACAGGTCTCAAACCTCTGCTGTTTCTTTTCTTTCTATTTGCTTCAGTTTGATAATTGTGTTGGCTGTCCTCCAATACAATACAGACTGCTGTGTCCGGTTTACTGTTAAGCCCATCCAGGGAAATTTGTAATTTCAGACACTATTTTTTCATTTCAGATTCTTTTTCATTGCCAGACTTTTCATTTTTAGTTTGTTTCTTTGCTGAGACTCCAAATCAATTCAACTCGCATCTTTTCCTATAAATTCTTTAACATATTTTAAAGTTGTTTTAAAATAATTTTCTGTTAATTCCAATATATGTATTATCTGCTTCTATATTTTCTATTGATTATGGTTCATATAATTTTTCTTTGTGTTCTTAGTAATTGGAATGTTGTGTTTTTTTCTGGCTCTCTGTTAAATTACTGATGGATAGCCTGGATGCTGTGAAAGCTTGATTTTAAGCTTTGGAATCTGAGTTTCGAACTCTGTATGACCCCAGCCAATGCCACCTCTACTCAGTTCCTCGGACTTCAACTACTGCTCTCTGCTGGGCTCCTCTGAATGTCACACTGCGCGGGTTCAGTCTGAGAGGAATTTGTAGGCAGGTTGGGGGTTTCTCTGTGTGAAGCACTCTACTTTTCAGGACTTCCTTCCTAATTGCCAGCTGTTCTAGAAGCCCCTCATGACTCCTCAGCCGAGCAAGACTGTCACGCTCTGCTCAAATTCTACTTCCAAGCACACAGCACAAACTGGAAATTTTCTTCCAGGGAAAAGCTAGTAAATGTGAATCTCTTTCAGTGTATTAGTTTCTGCAGTTGCTGCCTCTCGAGTCTTCCAATCATTTTTATATTTTATTCAGAGTTTATAATTGCTGTTGGCGAGAGAATTAGTCCAACATAAGCTACTCCTTCATTACCAGACTGCAACCTCTAAAAGCTCAAAATGGTTCAAATAAAAAAAATAAATAAAGGCAAAATAAAGTTTATACTTTATTTCCAGTCCACTAGGATAAACCCCACTTTATGCAACTGAACCTTTTAATTCATTTCTTATGAAGTACAAAAGACCACATTAAAATTGAGACAAGCATTTAAAGGAAAAATCTTTGACTCAGAGTCCAAAACCAAACTGTAAATGATTCATTCTACCAAAAGAATTAAGTTTTTGTACAAAATATAAAGAATTTTACACTATAAACAAAGACTGCTATATATTTACTTAAATTGGAATTCTAGCATCTGCTTTTCCTCCAATTCATACCAAAAACAAAGCATATTTGCAAGTCAGAAATTTGATAACCTCAATGGGCAAATTGTCTTAGAATAAGCTTTTACCTTTAAAATACCTTGAAAGATAGTGTCAATTCTTTTCCTTGGTTAAGAGTCCAGTACATCAATAATTTTAATTCAGTTTACAAAACTCTGCCATATTAACATGAAGAGCATGCTAAAATTTAATGTTTAAATGTTACTTTTAGGAAGTTATATGACACAGAGCTCAATGCAAAATCTAAAAGGTTAAAATCTAAGTCTAATATTAATTTGAAAAACCTCAGCAACTCCTATGTTGAAAAAGACCAAACCAACCCCTTACACCTCCTACTATTATCATTATCCTATTTTCATGGCCCTTCTATGAAAGACACACAACTTAAAATAAAACTTGGTCATAGTAAGTCATAGAAAATAGTTCTCCAGCACTAAGCTCACCTTCAGACCTGATCAGGTAAAATCACTTCTACGCATGGATGGATGTTTGTACACATGACTCAATGTTTATGACAATATGAACTTGACTTTTACATATTTTAATATTTTGAAATCTTTGTTACTTAAAAACTTCCCCAATAAAAATAGTGAGTACATTAACTTATTCCAGATAGAATTATGATAATTTTAAAGATATTTTAAAAGTTGAGCTTGAAGCACATAAACCTTTAATATGACTAATTACTTATCCAAGTATCAATAATATTAATCCTTTTCTAGATGAAAATAGAAAATGAAATTTGAGCTTAATTGAAAATGTTTTAATTTGGGATGTTTCCAATTCTTGTCATCATGTATATTTTGTCATCTTGATTATCAATATTTTATAATTGATGTTTTAATATTTGAGACCTTAAAAACATACTACTTATGACCTAACGTATGCATAGTTCTGGCTTCAAATTTTTTTCTATTTATCTCAACCCTAATTTTTCTTCTCCGGGGAGTTCCAAAGTCATGATTAGAAGAGACATGACTTAAAATATGTCCACAAAACCCATATGATGTTAAGGAGCCATATGTCTGTATTTACATAAATCTTTAACAAGAGCAAGAGTAAAATTAAGAATGTATGTTTTCATTATAAAATTCTCATCTAGTAGGGGCAAGGTTTTAATTTTAATGTGTTCTCTCAAATCCAAAGATATTTCCTAAATGAAAAATCTTTGTTTCTATTATAAAACTATTCTTTCCACCCATGACATTTTACATAAAAGCACCAAAGAAAATTTCTGTAAACAAACTTTTAACCAGTAAACTAAGGGCAAATATCCATTTGCCTTTATTACAATATTTAAAAGGCAATGATATGAGTCTCTACTTGCTACAATGACATTTGTATAATAAAAATTCAGGCATACTTATACAAACAAGAAACAGAATTACTGTACATTGTGGGGGAACAAAAGACAGATTAACAGACTACAACCTTTTAACAAAGTGAGCACAAGAAACCTATAAAATGTATGCAATTTATAAAAATTCAGTAATTTTTAAAGTTTCATTGACGGGATTAATAATTACTAAGAGTAAAAGATGGTAGATCCACTGGTTTATCATTATACTGTAAACAGTAAGAAAGTAATAAGCAATAAATTAGAAATGTCCTAGCTCCCAGTACTTCCTTTTCTTGCACAGGAACCACGTTTACAGCTGTCAGAATCGGCTTTCTTAAATATTAGAATAATTCTAGCAGAAAATAAGTTCCATTAGGAATAATTTAACGGTCTACAAGGGATTCCTGACAAATATATTAGAAAAAAAATACTGCGATCACATGAGGATTGATCTACATGTTATATGACAGAGCGACTCAAAACCTCCAAATTTCTCTCTATTTTACTAGACTTGTTTTGTTGCTATCATACCATTTTCTAAATTGTTGGGTAGAAAGGTACTAGAAAAAGAAAAAGTGAAAAGAACAACTGTTTAATGTCTGTAAATTTATGAAGAAAAAGCCTTCAAAATCCTTTTTCCTATAACTGTCACCCAGAAAAGTTTCTTTTGGCACACAATTTGTAAAAAAGAAAAGGAAAAAAAGAAACTTTACGTTTGGCCTTCGAATCACCCAGAGTAAAGACAATAGTAGGACAGGAAAATAGGAAAATTCACTGTTATAAAAAAAGACATCAGAGGACAACCCACGGCTCTTGTGTCTTCTACCATTTCCTGTCTCTGGAATACTTTCATCTGCAACACAATATACAAATTATTATTTACATTCTGATTACATGGGTAGAGAAGACCAGAATCAGTGTTCATTGTGCTCTAACTTACACTGCCCATTAGGATAACCATGACCATCAAGGCAAGAAGGCCTTAATCAAAACAACCATTTGCATTGTATATTTTATTTAAATTTGTTTTGTGGTTTATATTTTTGGATGCACAAATGATTTTAAGACTCTGAAAAATCCTGTAAACTTAAGCTGAGTTTCTGTAGCTTACAGTTATTCATTGAAGGTGGTGTGTTTCTCTCCTGGTAAGTAAAATGTTCTGCACGCTTACAAAGGTATTTGCTTAAACAGTGGTATCTCCAAAGTCCTTGTTCCAACGTATATACGCTTCTAAGGTTTGAGGGCTCACGCTGCGTTTTATCTTTTTCAAAGATTCAGTGAAGTCAGACAATCGAATATTTCTCATCTAGATTTTAAAAAAGCACATGACAATACAAATGAGGAACACATATACAGTAGTTACCCAATAAAGGATTAAATGATGCTATTAATTTTATAAATATATATAGACGAATTCTTTAGAAAATCACGTCAATCATCTTATTTTACATACACAGGGTGAGGAAAAAGAAGCTTTACAGTCGTGAGTATGGGAAACTGAGTTTATGCTTGTATTATTATTTATTAATCATTGTATTATTTTTGATACAACCAACGATAAACCTACTTTTGCCCCACTCTGTATATTAGGCAAGGTTGCTATGTAAGAAATCTTAATAAAATGCTATAATATACTTTCATTACATGTGTTTAGTTTCTTAGGTATTATTAACATTTTAAATCATAGTATTTTCCCATCATAAAAACAAGACACACTCATTATAGAAAACTTGACAAAATACAGACAAGCAGAAAGAATCACTCACTCGCAGCTCTGCCATTAGATATACAGCCACTCATTATCTCCGACCAAATTTTCCTGTGCATAGGTTCAGAGTTTTGCATTCTCAAGTCTCACTCACTAATACTCTACCTAAAACTCAAGCTTGATTTATTAGAAAGGAAATTATTAATTATTAATTCTAAAACCATTAGATTAAAAATAAACTTTAACTGGATAAAAGTATACAATAGAACCACTAACTGTAACAATGTAACCTGACTATACATAAGGTTATGTATAGTGGGATGGTACCAGTAATAGCATTATTACCTGAAATTTAGTTTGCAATGTTATGGCATAGACACACACACACACACACAAATATTTTATATATTTATTTTTAGAGAGAGGGGAAGGGAGGGAGAAAGAGAGGGAAAGAAACTTCAATGTGAGAAAAAACATTGATTGCCCCATTGGGGACTGAACTCACAACCCAGGCATGTGCCCGGACTGGGAATTGAACTGGCGACCTTTAGCTTTATGGGACAGTGACACTGGTCAGGGCTGGCTTATATATTTTTAAAATAGAGGCCACAATTACATTTTTAGGTGTGGGATTAAAAAATCAACTAGATATGTTACATTGTAATCCTGAAATGTACTCTATCAAACTGAATTAATGATATTTTAAAATATGTGCATTTTCAGGCTCTTGTCATTTGAGTGAGTTAATTTAACACCAGTACTAATAAAAAACAAAGTATGCATTTCTGTACCCAGAGTCTTAATATTATTCTTCCTTATGAACAAGGGTTCCTTTAGAGTTGCTGATTCCATGTCTTGGAATAAGCAAATTCAGGATGTGCCTTGCTCCCAGAAAGCAAAAGTGCTTCTCAAAGTTGTGAAGTAGTGTTGAGAGGGCTCATCTTGATACAAAAACAGATCTCATTGGCCAAGTGTGACCTTTAAACATAAAAAAATTATAACTGATTTACACATGTGGTGGACATCCTCTGATATGTCTCCTAATGATTTCCACCTCTTGTTGTAAGTGTGGACTGGATCTAAGAACAGAATGCAGTAGAAGTGACAGAATGTCACCTGCAGGATTAGGTATAAAGACTATGACTTCCCTCTTCCTGGCACTCTCTCTCTTATCTTCCTGGCTTCTTGCTTTAATGAGATGTATGTAACAAGGAAGTAAAGCCAATAGCCAGAGAGAACTGAGGCTCTCAGCCCAACAGCCCAAGAGGGGAAATGAAGCTGGCAAAGAATCACACCAAGGAGTTTAGAGCCGATCTTTTCCCCAGCTGAGCCATGCAAAGACTGTATCTTGATTCCAGCTTTGTAAGAGACCATCGGCCAATACCTTGATCACACCCCTCTGAGAGACCTGAAGCAAAAGACTCTGCTAAGCTGCACCCTTATTCTGACTGTGAAAATGTGAGATAATGCTGTTTTAAGCTGATAAATTTGGGGGTACATTTTTGTTACACAGCTGTAAACACCTATGACAATAGAATTACCTTGTTTTATAATCTTAAGATAAAAGCTACTAAAAAAAGAACAGACTCAAAATTGCTCTTCAAATAAAACAGGAACTATATTTAGGTTGACTTTGTTCAGTGAAGAAGAAAACTGTTGTTGAAGTTTGGTTGTATGTATATTCTCAGGATAGGTAAAAACATACACAAAGGTTAACGGTGAAATAATGGACCGTTTCCCAAGAATTTCTATTATTCCCTAAGCAGTCACCTACTCCGTTTCATAAATTACATAAGATATTAATGAAAGTGTATCAAAGCATTTGACTCCCTTTATAGGTACAAGCAAATGGGCCTTCCAGAGGATCTTCAGAGAAAATGCCATGGCCAAGGAGCTTGAGACAGAGTGAAGAACACTTACAGATGTGGGGTGAGTGGACTCTGCCTGCTAAGTCAACTGAGGACTTGTACACTACTTCTTACTGAAATTTATTCGTGAGTTGGTGGGTTTTAGCTCATTCCTGCCTTGATTGGTCTACTTCTATGGTCATTCCAAGGAACAGAGGTCTAAAATGTCACACAATGGGCCTTTCTTCAAACTTAATCTAGGGGGCCAGAGTATGAGATAGCAAGTTTAGCTGTCCTGGATCCAAGTCAGCGGGAGTGGTGTGTGGAAAAGAAATAACTCATGCCTGTTGCTTATTTCTTGGGTAGAAAAGTACTATTAAGGCCCTGGCTGGTATGGCTCAGTGGACTGAGTGCCGGCCTGTGAACCAGTATAGGGCACATGCCTGGGTTGCAGGCCAGGGCCCCAGTAGGTAGCATGTGAGAGGCCACACACTGATGTTTTCTCTCCCTCTCCTTCTCCCTTCCTTCCCCTTTCTAAAAATAAAATTAATAAATAAAATTTAAAAAAAATACAATGTTACAAATATAATGCAAGTTGATTTTAAAACTCTGTTCACAGTTATTATTCTGCATTTCCAATTTTATATTTCATAGGCAGGCACTATTTTTTAAAAGAAATTCTTTAGCATTTCATAAGAGGGGTCTACCATATTAAGAAAATATAATAAAATTGCATTACAATGGTAATTGCATTGCTCTTATAAGGAGAAAAACATTGAAAAACAAAATAGAACATCAAAGGCTTAATATTTTATAGGATACTTTCATAATATATGAAATTTATTTCCTATAATTTTGTTTAGTGTTTACACAATATGAATTGTTAGAAAATGATTTAATGTCTGTGTACAACATTTTTGTCCACTATCCACGAACAACATAAGATATTGTAACTGAATAGGTCTCTACATTTTGAAATGAAGCAAAGTAAATTTCTTCTAGTTTCTAGTCAAATAAGCTATAAAATCCAGACAGAACATTTGTCTTATAACAAAGGGGGACCAAAACCAAGAAAAGACAATTGTAAAAATAGTATACCTCACTGGCAGACATATTCTTCACTTGTTCTGGTTTCAGTTCTGTAAAATATAAAATCAGCCACTTAAAATTTTTTGAAGTTTAAAATGCTGAAGAGCAAAACCAAGTACAATGACCTGAGAGTGTGTGTTCAACATAAATCATTAATAAAAGAGACATATATTAAGAGCACATACAATATGTAAAAGCTTAGAATAATATTCCTTCTTAGGAGTAACCTGGATGGCATTCAATTTCTTTTTGATATTGTCCAAAAAATTTCACAAATTCGAGAGTAAACTTAAAAGACTATAACTTTTGCAACAAAAGGCATTAGTTTTTTTTTACTCTACTTTTGTCTGCTTCAGAAAATAGATAAAATATTCTAAAAATAGAAATGATTTATATATTAGCTATTGTTTGAGTCCCTATCTGAACAAGGCTTGCAGCAAGAAAAGTCTGACTAAAATGTTTTACTCAGTGTTTCAAAATACATTCTGAAAGTTACATTTTCTACTCTCCAAAGCAGCCGTTCTAAATCAGCACCCTGATTTAGTGCCAGGTGCACTGTAGATGTATTCTGGAAGGTTCACGTTCCACGTTCTATCGTATCATTATAGCCAGTAATCTTAGTGTGTGCCTGACTCTGCTGGCTGTGGAAAAGTAGCTGAGGACACCTACTGTAAGTGATGCCATAGTGAGTTTAATGTAACTTAATCTGAAAATGATCAGTTGTGGTTTTTCAGAATCAATAAGCAATTCTTCAAAAGTTAACATACTGTAACTGAATAAAAATAAATAAATTTTAAAAAAGTTAACATATAATGATAAAAGTATAAATAGTTATGAGTTCCCTAGACATATTAATTTCAAGTGATATCAGAATACTGAAATGAAACGCGCAAAAAAAGTTAAGAACATTTTCCCTTTAATATTCTTTTTTGCTTGCTTGAAAAAATTTTCTTTCAGTTTTCTGCTGCTTAGCTACTATCAGCAAGTGACACCCGTTGTCTGAACAGGGGTCATGGTCCACTGACCCATGGACTGTCTTTGTGTAGTGTGTGAGCTACAACCAGTTTCACATTCTTGGCTTTTATTTTTGTTGTTGTGGCTGTTTAAAAATATACATGCAATGGAGAATATGTGGCCTGCAAAACCAAAATATTTACTATTAGACCCTTTACAGAAAAATTTGCTGACCCTAAGTCTAGAAACTACTTTGTTTCAAGTTTTCCACTGATACTTCATTGCTTTCCTAGTAATAAAGATCTCTCAATAGGGACTTCTTAAACTTCTAAAGTGGTCTAATGAAGAGTTATAAATGTTTCAAGGTCTTGTATACCTACCTCGAATGGGACCCAGAGCTGCATCTTTTGCCAAAGCTGTTAGATCACTTCCTGAGTATCCATCAGTCATTCTGAGAATGGGTTAAAAGAGCAAATTATTTTCCTCTTTGTAGACTTAAAATCTTCATGTAATAAGAGGATAAAACCTACTTTGTCTTTGTCATTAAGCAGGCTGCTACGTGATCTAAGGGCACAGAAAGGCCCACTTGCTATAAAGAAACAGAACAGTCTACTGCTGGCTCCTTATTTATAATGCCTCACATTCTCATCACTACAACCATTCTTTTAAATTTTTTATAATTCCTCACCTGAAGATATGTTTATTGATTTCAGATAGAGGGGGAGGGAGGGAGGAGAGGGAGGAGGAGGGAAAGAGGTAGGTAGAAGAAGAGGGGGGGCAGAGAGAGAGACAGAGAGAGAGACAAGAGACACACACACAGACATGGACTGGCTGCCTCCCCTATGCACCCCAACCAGGGACCAAACCTGCAACCTAGGTATGTGCCCTGACTGGGAATTGAACCCAAAACCTTTTGGTGTATGGACAGCACTCCAGCACTCCAGACAATTAACCAGACCGGCCAGGGCTGCAACCATTCTTTTAGATTAACACATACATACTGTTATCACCAGGAGGATCTATTAAATTGTAAACATATCCCCTGTAAAGGTAATAACATCTATAAGCCATTGCTGGCCAATTGACACACAGCCAGTTACTTCTCTGTAAGTGAATGGGCCTTTGTCTTGATAAAGAACAATGACTTGACAGAATAAGGGCCAAAGTAGATTATTTTTACTTTTTATCATTATTTTTTGGCTTTTATTTTTTACTTATTTTTAACTTTTTTATTGAATTTATTGGGGTGACATTGGCTAATAAAATTATATAGGTTTCAGGTGTATAATTCTGTAATACATCACAAAGTAGATGTTTAAAAATGTAGGACAGACAGGGTGAAGGAAGGGTCTGCGGTAGAAGATACCGGCAAAAATAGGCACACCTGAACGAGATGCCACAGCAGAGAATCCTAGGCAGCCAAGAGGTTATCAAAGGGAACTAAGAACTAGAGGGGCAAAGGGGAAGAGGAAAATAAAACAGGGAAAGAAAGTATTCACTTATCATGTATTAATATTAGGTTAAATAACTACACAGGTCAGACATTATGAGCAGAAATCTTTATTGGAATGTCATATTGGAATTTCAATATTTCCAAAAAATGAATTTGTTCTTTTTTCATAGTTATCTAGGAACTCAAGAGTGTTTATTTCTGTACTAGTGTATAGCACTGATTAAAAAACTTAAAGATGTAAAAGTTAAAAAATTATGCATAATGCAAAAGAAGTTTGTATGAAAACATGTGTTGGTGTGGGCAGATATGAGATACTTTAAATTTTTAAAATGACTATAATACCACTTAGAAGTTTTAATAAGTTTATAAAAAGAATATAGTACTATCATAGGTATTTAGGTCATGTCTTATGTAGGATCTAGAAATTGAAATTTAGATACTTCATGTGTAAGAATAAGAGATAAGACAGAAAGTAAAGGAAGCAGAGGATGAGACAAATTTTCAGATTACATTTACTCATTTTATACTTGAGGTTACTTTAAACAAATTAGAAAAAGATTTCTTTAAAAAAAATTTATTGAATTTTTTTCATTACCATTTAGTCCCCTTATACCCCCAGAAAAAGATTTCTTAAAAAAAAAGAAAGCTGTACAACAGACTAAATCAAATTACTCACCTAGCAAGTTGTGCTAGTTCTTTTTGGGTCAATGGGCTTCCCTGCTTACATAATAGATTTTTAAGTAAAAGTAGTCGTGTCTGAAAAGAAATGTTAAAGGATTATCATTCCTAAGAATTAGCTTAATAAAATACAAAGAATCAAGTTCAAATCCTAACTCTTTTAGGAGTTGAATGATCTTACACAAATCACTCTACCCTTTGGAGCCTCAATCCTGTCGTTTTAAACTACCATTTTTTGAGAATTCCTGAGGGAAGTAAAGATAATCCAAATAAAGCACTGAGGCCATAGCTACTGTTACTAACAAGGATGTTTAGGGTCTAAACTAGACAACCACAATTTAAAAAAAAAAAAACAGTTTTATACAAGTATGAATTCATATAACATGTATCTCACACACTGTAAGTCTGTAATTCAATGACTTAATAAATGTAGAGTTTTGCAACCATCACCATAATCCAGTTTAGAACATTTCTATCAACCCAGAAAGTTCACTCATGCCTATTTGCAGTTAATCCTCACTCTTACCCTCAGCCTTAGCAAATCGGTCTTTTTTTGTTTTAGAAATTTGCCTTCGTGAACATTTAATATAAATGGAATCATGCATGATGTGTAAGCTTTTACATCTGGCATCTTCCATTTAGTATAATGTGGTTGAGGTTTGTCCTCATTACAGCATATAATAGCTCATTCCTTTTACTGCTAAATAGTATTCCATTAAATGGATATACCTCATTTATTTACCCATTCACCAATTAATGAATATTTAGACTCCTATTATTTATAACGTTGCTATAAAAATTCTTGTACATGCCTTTGTATAGACATATTTTTTCATTTCTCTTAGGTAGATTTTTAGGGATGGAGTTGTTGGGTTATGCTAAGTTTATGTTTATTTTTGTAAGAAGCTGCCAAATTGTTTTCCAAAGTGGTTGTTCCATAGACTGGAAGACTAAATATTGTCAAAGTGGCAGTTCTTGTTTCTGCTTAAAAAAAAATCACCCATAAATACATACCTCCTCATTTGGCAAAGACACATATACCCGTTTGATGAAACGCCTAAAAGAAGGATTCAAGCAATTCAGTGATGTGATTTTTGGATTTAAAGGTAACTCAGTTTAGTAGCAAATGACAAGAAAGAAAGCTTTAAGTATAATGCTCAAGGCATGTGAATGCATTTTAGTCAGCAATGTAAAAAGTTATTTTTAGAGTTACTCTTTTAAAACTCTCTAGTTAATATTTAAAAATCCTTAATTCAATACTGTCAGAATTAATATGTGCATATTTTTAACAGTAACAACACTTTAAAACAAAATATCTGATATAAGAATTTTAATAAAGACATGTTTGCTCTCTTTTTGAAACTAAAAACAACTAAAACCAAGAAGTACAACAGAAACGGAAAAGTACACATCACGAAACTAGGTAACACTTATGGAACTTAAGTGTATGGAGAAGGGCTGCCTAGGGCAGTGCAAATTACACCGATGAAGGAGGATACACACTGCGGATTACAGACACAGATATCAGAGCACAGTGTTTTCCAAAGGAAACAGAGCATATTTTGAGGGGTAACAGAGCCGACCTCCGCACATTTAAACAAGCACGTTTAGACTGGCTCTGTCGATCACATGAACCCTAGTCAGTAACAGGGCAATGTCAAGAGAGGCAAGCTGAACAAACTCCAAGACACTTTGTCTTTGTAAGAAGGCATCAGTCAGTCTGGCAAGGTGACAAACTGTCTTGCAGTGGCCACTAGTTAGTAGTCGAAGAAGTCAAGCCAATGCCTTATTTACACATACATACACTTGTTTAGCAGGTAGGGCTTTACTGCTGAATTAGGGAGACTGCCTGTCAGTCCACAGTATTCATAGGACAAGTCGGAATACTTGCTTGGTATCTTACTTTTTTTTTTCCTAGCTCTTCTACAACATTTTCCCAAAATGAGGTTTTCTAAGAATACTCTTATTTAAATAAAAACAATAAGCAAAACAGGCAAAAGCACAAGACGGATTTTTAAAAAAATAGTGTCAAAATAGGAGAAAAGAATACAATAAATAAAAGGGATAATATGAAGAACATGTACAAGAGAATTCTGCCATAAGGCGAATTAAAATTTTAACCATATATATTTCCGTGAAATACATAATTTAGTGAAAAGAAAGTCTTCTATGAAACATGAGCTCAATGATATATAAGGGCTCAAGAATGACATATTGTACAAAGGCTCAGGAAATAAAACAATGGAAGAAGATGAAAAAAATGGATCACAGAGATCAGGAAAGCAGTGAGAAAGAAAACAAAAACTAACAGAGAAACAAAGGTTACAAAAGTAATAGCAGAAAGGAGATTAGACACCAACCTGGTAAGAAATAAAAACAACAAACAGGAAAACAGACAAAACAAAAGACTTAAAAAGTTTAAAAGGATTAGAAAGGAAATTATAGCTATGGAAGAGAAAAAGGTACATTTTGTGTAAACTGTGTGTAGAAGAAAAAAAAAATAAAGATAACTTTCCCCAAACAAAGGAGGTTCCAAACTATGAATTTATTTATTTTTAAAGATTTTATTTTTAGAGAGAGGGGGAGGGAGGGAGAAAGAGAGATAGAGAAACATCAGTGTGTGGTTGCCTCTTGTGTACCCCCTACTGGGGACCTGGCAGGCAACGCAGGCATGTGCCCTGACTGGGAACTGAACCAGCAAACCTTTAGTTCACAGGCTGGCATTCAATGCACTGAGTCACACCAGCCAGGGCCCAAACTATGAATTTAAACAAACACCAAATCCCAGGAAAGGTAGACACAAATCAATCAACATTGTTTTTCAAATAACTGGATTTCAATATTGAAAACTATATCCAGTAAGAAAAAAAATCAAGTTAATCCATGAATGTGAATAATAGTAGGCTGCCTTCAGACTTTTGCAGGCAACATCCAACCCTAGAAACAATGGGGCAACGTTATAGATTCCTCAGGAAAAGAAAGAGAGGCCAATAATTTTATGCTGGGTCAAACTTTCCTCCCAGTAGGAAAGGGACAAATTTGTTCAAACACATGAGAACAGAGAACATGACACAGTTTCCATGAAACTTGCTTTTATCAGTCTCTCATGAAGCCCAACAAAAGAGAGTAAGAATCGATTTTGGAGTTTTAAGATAATTTAATCCAACCCAGAAGGAATAAGGGATTTGCCTAAAGCCATAAAATGAAAAGTAGTTTTCCTGATATCCTGCTGGCCCCATCCTCAAAAATGTTTATTTGAGGCCAGAGAATGGTTGTTAAGGAGGAAAATAATGAATTTAGTTTTCAAACTGAGACTGAAGGAAGTAAGAAATATGTGAGATGAACATATGACTAAACATATCTGTGAATAATGTGTGTGTTTCTACGTGAATCTTCCTACCTGAGAACAGCCTCATCAAGCTCTTGTGGCCTATTAGTTGCACCCATTACAAGTACTCTGTCATCTCCAGCAGACTGAACCTGTAAGCCAAAAAACTCTTTTCAGTACTGTTAGAGAAAGTAATAACAAAGAAAAATATAATAAAGATATCTGTACTTCTAATTTGGGTTTTAATAGAAAAATATATACATTAAAATGTTACCACGTTAATAATATCACAATATATACTTACACCATCAAATTCTATTAGAAATTCAGTTTTTAGACGTCTGCTAGCATCGTGTTCTCCTTCTCTTCTTTCACACAAAAGGCTATCAACTTCATCTAGAGGAAATACAAGGATAAGACTTGAATTAAAAGCCAAGGTATATGAGTTATCTGAGATTAATCTAGTTCACTACTTAAATTATTAATATAGTAGGTCTTACTCAGTTCATTAGTCTTTAACTTTGTGCTTCTTTAAAACTTTTTCCTTCTGAATACTTGTTCCTATCTTACCTCTTATTTTTGGAGAGGGATATTTCACAAAGGATCAACTTACTCAGGTAGTAAACATGTTCTTCTTACCTATAAAAATTATAGAAGGTTGAAGTTCTCGAGCCACGGCAAAAAGAGCTCTCACCAACTTCTCTCCTTCTCCCACCTACAACAAGGGATAACACATTACTACAGACATAAAATTAACATTATTCCAGCTTTTAAAATTTCATGACTGAGAGTCTGTAACCTTGACATTTAATTTCCCTTCTTTGCAAGATTTGGTTTAAGGAACTGGGAAGAGGATAAGGGAGGTTACTGAAATGTCCCTTATAATTTTAGAAAACTGACCACTTATTTATTATTTAATGCAGTCTGTTAAGCACTATAGAAAATATATATCTCTGTTCTGCTTGACACAGTACTTCTCAACAGTAAGTCTTGAGAATGAAACATCTGTTAGTCAAAGGTAAAACTAGTGGGAAGAGAAAATACAAAGGGAGAGGAAAAGGTGATGTACATATTCCTTAAGCTGTAGGTTGCAAGGTGTATTTATAAAAGCATATAGGTAAGGAAGTGCTCTACTGAACAAAACTTACTCTATTAAGAACACCTTGAAAACTTATTCTCACAATATCAGTGCCAATAAATATCAAAATATTTTTAGGTAGTTCAGGAAGTCTACGAACACCCCTTTAAACATTATACTAAAACCACTCTATACACGGAAGCATGGAATGAAAGGGTCCTGAGGTTAGGGGTAATCTGTAAAAACTCTTCTGTCCTCTAGGTGGCATCTATTCTTTTTATTAAAAATTTCATTAAAAAAAGAAAAAAGAACTGGCCCAAGATTTAGAATCATCAAAACAAATATTCTCAGAGCTGGAGGGACCTGCAAGAGATCTCCTTTATGACATCAATACTTTACAAATGAAGTAAGGCCTGAAGTGATACTTTCTTAAGGCCAGCTCAGGATGGAAAAGCTGGGTTGGAATCCCTGTCTCCGAACTTTGAAGACAGTGTTTTCCATTATACTATGTGTACAGTGTGGATAAACCTACATTAATAACAATTTTATTTATAAAATTTCACAAAGGCAACAAAATGTAACCAGGAAAAGAGGTATTGTTTTAATAGTTTTTTTTAAAAAAGGATTTTATTTATTTATTTTTAGAGAGGGGAAGGGAGGGAAAGAGAGAGGGAAAGAAATAGCACTGTGTAGTTGCCTTTCACACACCCCCTACTGGGGTCCTGGCCCGCAAGCCAGCCATATGCCTCAGACTGGGAATTGAACCCGCAGGCCAGCACTCAATCCACTGAGCTACACTGGCTAGAACTATAGTTACTTTTAATTACTTTACAAAATTGAGAACCCTGCCAATATCTGATCTTGTACTTCTAGCCTCCAAAACTGTAAGACAATAAATTTCTGTTGTTTAAGCCAGCCAATTTAGGGTACTTTGTTACCTAGCCCTAGAAAACTAATGTAGTATTTGACAGCACAATTCTAATTTTTTATCTTACTTGTTTTAAAAAAAGACTGTACTTATTTTAGAGAGAGGGGAGAAAGAGAAACAGCAATGTGAGAGAAACATCGATCAGTTGCATAGGTTGCCTCTTGTACGTGCCCCAACTGGACACGGAATCTGCTACGCAAGCACGTGCCCTGACCAGGAACAGAACCAGCGACCTTTCCCTTTGCGGGACGACGCCCAACCACCTGAGCCACACCAGTCAGGGCCAGCATAATTCTAATTTTAAAAGAACCTAACAAATGTACATGACTTGCTACTATGAAGAGTGAGAGTCTTCATATCTGAATAATAGACATAAAGCTCACAAATATTTCTGTGTAATGTTTTTACCCTTTATACTTAACATAGTAATGTTTATAGACTGTAAGTTAAAACCTAACAATACTGGAAAAATACTCACATATTTTGAAGTTAAACTTGCAGCACTTATATTAAAGAAGGTTGCATTAGATTCTGCAGCCACTGCTTTAGCCTTTAAAAATAACAAAGGCAAATATATTAGTTCAGTATCTGCTTTAAAAAGATAAACACATTTGATCAATTTAAGTATAAGAAAAGAATTTCTAAAAATATAAAGTATAACACAATTCCAAAAAATGGCAATGTTTCCTTCTCAGCAATGAGAAAAAATGTCTATGAAGAGCTGTGCTTTCCAGACTCCCCTTTTTTATAAGGGAGAATGGATAGAGAAAGGTTTAAAAAAAAGAGGATGTTATTCTCTTCTTAGTTAGAGAAAGATAACCAGTTAGAAAAAGACAAACAGCTAACAAAAAAAAGTTACTCTTCCTATTTACTTTTTCCTGCTAGAAGTTAAGCAGGAGAAAGAGGTATCTACATCCTAGCAAAAACTTTTGGCAAAAGTATATTGGGGGAAAAAAGTCTGTTGTATGTCGATTATACTTCAATTAAAAAAAAAAGAAAAAAATCTGTATCATGCTGCTTATTTAAATAAAGTTGTTAAGATAATAAATCAAGGGTTAGGAAGATAATATAGTAAGTAAGTTCTTTTGAGATAAAAATTATATTTTTAATTTGGGGCACTAATAAAAAATTACACTGTTAAATTTACCTTGCCCCAACATATGACTGGACACATATGGTTTTCCATCTATTTTGTAACTGAAAACTAGTTTAAGAACTTTAGTGAAGTACATTGTCAAAAACCAAGTCATAAAGAACAAATCTAAAAAGATTTCTTACCAGCATTGTTTTCCCATTTCCAGGGGGACCAAAAAGTAACAATCCTCTGGCAGGAGCTCTAAGTCCTGTGAACAACTTAAAAATATATATACAACTATGATTCAGAAGAAACTTTTTCCCAGACATTTTAAGAATTATTGGTCATCTAAAAAGTGTCATTTTTCAGTAGCATTCTCCAATACAGAGCTGAGAATACATAATCAATAAACTAGTATAATTATTAAAAACAGAAGAAAACAAGTAATATAAAACTAAATCCTCATTGCTCAAAATGAAAGCAGACAAGTTAAACAAGCCATATTACCGAACACAGGTACACCTCTCTACTTCCTATAGAAATGTCAGTGAAATAATAGTAATGAGTAAAACCAGAAAAATCTTCCAAACAAAAGAACAGGAAAGGAGACAACAAAGGACACAACAGATTTTTGTAGATGGAGAACTGATGAAGTGTGGTAAATTATTTAGCAGAGCTGAGGGAGCTTAAACCTAAGTGCCTGCTTGTGAAGGGATACAAAGAGCAAGCTGATGTGAACAAAAACCCTGGAAAAACTCAGGAAGTGGAGAGGCATCAGGTACCAGAGAAAGCACCAGTAAGGCAGGCATCTCAAAACACAGGAACTGCTTAAAAGTTTGTATGAAGAGCCCTGTCCAGTGTGGAGTGGCTGGTTGGTGTGGCACCCTATAAACTGAAAGGTCTCGGGTTTGATTCCTGGTCTGGGCATATCTCTAACTTGTAGGTTTGGTTGCCACAGGTAGGGCACCTACAAGAGGCAACCTATGAATGTTTCTCTCGCTCTCCTTTTCCCTTCCTCGAAAATCAATAAGCATGTGCTCAGGTGAGAATTTTTAAAAAAACAGTTTATATGAACAACTTAATCTGTATTCCTGCCCCCACACCAAAAGCACTTAGATAAGCACTCCCCTTCCATAACCGAAGGAGGCATAAGTTTTATTCTAGGGAAATTAAACCAGAGTCTCCAGACTCAGGGACATAGGATGTGGCAAGGGACAAAGGTGAAGCACCAGAATTATTAACACTTTAATTAGTAGTGAAGGTGTATGAACTTTTTAAGTGCAACCATTTGAAGTGGGTGATACAACTTAAAAAAAAAAGATTTATTTGTTTTCAGAGAGAGGGAAAGGGAGGGAGAAAAAGAGGGAGAGACATCTATGTGAGAGAGATACATTGATCGGTTGCCTCTCGCACGTGCCCAACTGGGGACCTGGACTGCAACCCAGGCATGTACCTGGACTGGGAATAGAGCTGGTGACCCTTTGGTTCACAGGCTTGCACTCAATCCACTGAGCCATACCAGCCAGGGCCAAATGAGTCCAAAATTTTTAATTGGGTTATTTGTTTTCTTACTGTTGAGTTTTAAAAGCTCTTTGCATATTTTGGATTCCAGTCTTTTGTCACATAATGTGTTTGGCAAAGATTCTCTCCCAAGTCTGTGACTTGTCTTTTCATTCTCTTAACAATGTCTTTCTGAGAAATTTTCAATTTTAATAAAGTTCAACTTAACAATTTTTCTTTCAAGAATCATGCTTCTGGTGTTGTATCTGATAAGTAATCCTCAAACCAAAGATCACCTATATTTTCTCCTATGTTATCTCCTTGGATTATTACAGTTTAGTTTGCCTCTTACATTTAGGCCTGTCACCAATTAATTTTTGTGCAAAGTGTAAAGTGTGTGTCTGGATTCATTGTTTCACATGTGTATCTCTACCTGTTCCAGAACCATTTGTCGAAAAGGCTATCTCTTCTCCATTGAATTGCCTTTGCTCCTCTGTCAAAAATAACTTGACAATATTTGTGTGGGCCTATTTCTGCATCCTCTATTCTGTTCTATTGATCTATTTGTCTGTTCTTTTGTCAATGACATGCTGTGTTGAATACTGTACCTCTTTTCGTTTTTAATATTTTTCCAGCTTTATTGAGATACAGTCTACATAACATTACGTAAGTTTAAGGTATACAATGTGATGATTTGATATATACATATATTGCAAAATGTTTATCACAGTAAAGTTAAGTAATACATCCTTTATCTCACATAATTACCATTTTGTTGTTGTTATGGTGAGAAAATTAAACCTCTATTCTTATAGCAACTTCCAAATATGCAATACAGTATGTTGGCTACAATCGCCATGCTGAAATTTAGATCCCTAGAACTTACTCATCTTACAACCGAAAGCTTATACCCTTCACAAACATCTCATTTCACCCACTTCTAAGCCCTTAGCTACCACCATTGTAACCTGAATTCAATGCTTGTAATTTTTTTTTAATTATTTATTTTATAGAGATGGGGAGGGATGGAGAAAGAGGGAGAGAATTGATTTGTTGCCTCTTGTACGTGCCCCGCCCAGGGACTGAACCTGCAATCTAGGCATGTGTCCTTACCAGGAGTCGAACCAGTGACCTTGTACTTTGTGGAATGACACCTAAGCAACTAAGCCACATGGGTCAGGATTCTGTCTTTTAATTTTAAGTCCTTCTTACCCTGTTACCTATTTTCCCTACACATGTTAAAAATGGGTTGGGAATTAGGAATCCATATAATCATTCTTGTCTCTTATAATTACTACTCAACTGCAAATGCTATTTTTTTTTCTTTAAAAAAACATTAAATCTACTGTTAACATGAATTAGTCATTCTAGCGTAGCTGAAACATCTCTTTACTGCTTCTACAGTCTCAGTAATAGATGATGATACAGTTCAGAGAATATGAAAATGAGAATATACAGTTCTTACCTCAGGCCTTAGAGAAGGAAGGATGACAATTTCTTGCAGTGCTTGTTTCGCTAACTCTTGACCAGCAATATCATCAAATTTAACAGCCGTTCCACTAAGAAACAGAATTTCAGTTATCTCCACAATAGAAATATGCTTCAGTTATTATCAATGAAGCCTAAGCTCTTTGAAACATGGGCCTTTTTATGTTAACTTGAAACTATGGTTAAATCAGAAAGCAATTATTTTCTACATTTATAGAAGTTAAAAACCATCAAAAAATTAAATATGTAAATTAGAGAAGGTATTTATTATTATACTCACTATATATCTTATAAATAAAATTTAAACTTAAAAACTGTAAAATAAACCACTTTAGATGGCAAAACTTACTTGTCCACAATTTCATTCATTATAAGGTTCGCGAGGTTGCTGTCCACATTCCTAAAATTCTTCAGGTCTTTCTTTTTACGAGTAGCAGTTGTAGGGGTAGAAGGTTTATTTGTTCTATTTGTTTTTGGTGTACTCTTAAAGGACACAAAATTTTAATGTGAAAATATAACCTAACATTTACACTTTTCACAAGCTAATGAACTTTAAAGTGCTTAGAATTAAAGGTTTAAAAATAAAAAAAATATATAAAAATACAAAAGAAAATGTATATTACTCCAAGGTAAAATGGTATGCACTACAGAATGACATTTGGCATGAAGTGGTTTCACAGAGGATTTATCCAGAGAGATTCAGTCATATAAAATAAAAAGGCTTTAAGATAATGAAGTCATTTTGACCCTTGTTAGAATTGTAACAAAACTCTAAGTATGTTTTATAATGTTACAAAACATTTAATAGTTTTAAGTAATCAAAAGAATAACAATTTTATTTTATTTTATTTTACTTTTTAAAAGAATAACAATTTTAAATGAACTATACAGCATTATATAAAACTGAATAAGCAAACTTACTGTAAAGCCTAACTAGGTCCAAAAAGGAGGTAAAATAAAATTTGCTTTTTCATAGTAAGCAAATTCCCTTATAGATTTTTTAGAAAAGAAAAATTACATTCAACTTTGTGGGAACTTATCAATTCTTTAAGGTATTATACAGTACTTGTAATAAACTGAGGCCAGCACATCACGTTCAACCTTCTATTTGCAGAAGCCCAGCGATTCGATTCTGTCTCCACATACCTTGTAGGCGGCAGTTGCAGGACCAGGTCCTTGTCTCACTCCCGAAACCATGGACAAACCACTGCAACTAGGTGCTCTGTGGTGGCCTGAAAGACCTGTGGATCCAGCTTTCAAAACTGTTTTTGAACGAGGCAGTGAGTTACTCGTGTGTGTTAAGGGATCTTTTCTTTTTGGAACTGCTCCACTTTCTATGAAGAAAATAGTAATATCATCATGTTTAGAAAACTATGGTTAAATATGATAAAAGTAATAAAGACCAGTATAAATTTATAAAACGAAGCTAATTTTTTTAAGCAGCAGTATTTCAAAACAAGAATTCAATCAGAAAATGTATTAGGATGTTCATAAAGGTACTCACTAGGTGGATGAAATTATGATTATTGTTTTTTTTCCTTTTCCTGATGTAGATTTTAATTTTCTTATAAAGAATATGTATTTGTAATAAGAGAAACTTTATTTGTGGGACAGGAGGAAGATATAAAAGAGTTACCATGGAAATAAAATTGCCAAACATCTAAGAAAGAAAATGGGCATTAGGGACAGGTTGTACAGAGGAGAAAGAACAGCATATTACCCTGAAATTCCACAGTGTATGCCTCCCAAAAGAAGTATTTTTAAATTATCAATTTTTAATGTACAGGGAATAAAGATGTGGTTTTTAATAAGCCAAGTATTTTATGTGCTGTATTTTATAAATGTAAATAAATATGTATAGAATACCTTCAATTAAGTCTAAAGGATTACCTAACTTACCTACAACTTTTTTTGCTTATTGACTTCATTTATTTTTTAAGTATATTTTACTGATTATGTAATTACAGTGGTCCCATTTCCTTCTCCCTTTTATTCCCCTCTACTCCCCTTAGTTCATGTCCATGGGTCATACACCTAAGTTCTTTGGCTTCTCCATTTCCTATAGTATTCTTAACCCCCTCCCTGTCTATTTTCTACCTACCATTTATGCTTCCTATTTCCTCTACCTTTCCCCCATTCTCTCCCCTCGCACACCCTGCTGATTACCCTCCATGTGATCTCCATTTCTGTGATTCTGTTCCTGTTCTACTTGCTTGCTTAGTGGGGTTTTTTTTTGGTTTTTGGGTTCAGTCGCTGACAGTTCTATTTGTTATCACTTTACTGTTCATACTTTGGTATCTTCTTTTTCTTAGATTAAGTCCCTTTAACATTTCATAAAGTAAGGGCTGTGTGATGATGAACTCCTTTAACTTGACCTTATCTGGGAAGCACTTCTCTGCCCTTCCATTCTAAATGAAAGCTTTGCTGGACAGAGTAATCTTGGATGTAGGTCCTTGCCTTTCATGACTTGGAATACTTCTTTCCAGCCCCTTCTTGCCTGCAAGGTTTCTTTTGAGAAATCAGCTGATGGTCTTATGGGAACTCCTTTGTAAGTAATTGTTTCCTTTTCTCGTGCTGCTTTTAGGATTCTCTCCTTATCTTTAATCTTGGGTAACTTAATGATGATATGCCTTGGTGTGTGCCTCCTTGGGTCTAACTTCTTTGGGACTCTGTGGGCTTCCTGGACTTCCTGGAAGTCTATTTCCTTCGCCAGATTGGGGAAGTTTTCCTTCATTATTTATTCAAATAAGTTTTCAATTTCTTGCTGCTGTTCTTCTCCTTCTGGCACCCCTGTAATTTGGATATTGGAATGTTTCAGGTTGTCCCAGAGATTTGTAAGTCTCTCTTCACTTTTTTGAATTCTTGTTTCTGCATTCTGTTCTGGTTGGATGTTTATTTTTCCCTTTTGTTACAAATCGTTGCTTTGAGTCCTGGTTTCCTTCCTGTCACTGTTGGTTCCCTGAATATTTTGCTTTATTTCATTTTGGGTATCTTTCATTTGTTTTTTTCATGTTTTAACCAAGCTCAATCAGTTCTGTCAGCATTTTGATTACCAGAGCTTTAAATTCTCCATTAGATAGGATGGCTATTTCCTCATCACTTAGCTCTCTTTCTGAAGTTTTTCCCTGTTCTTTCATTTGGGCCATATTTCTTTGTCTTGGCACACCTGATAAGTTGTAAGGGGGCGGGGCCTTAGGTATTCACCAGGGCAGGGCAACCCTCTTTGCTGCACTGCGGCATTGTCTGTGGGGGAAGGGCCAGAGAGGGAACAATGCAGCTTGCCTGCTCATCTCTAGCCCACTTTTCAACATGTGAGACTGGGAGTTTCTCCCACTGCTGCAACCACCATAGTCCACAGGGAGCTCTGAGTCTCAGTTTCCTGTTCAGCCAGCCCAGCCGGGGAGGTCTGCTGCCTCAGCGCAGCCTGAATGGTATTTTAAGTCAGGCACAGGAAAAAATGAGAAAAGGCATATAGCTACTGATGTGGGGTACTGTACTAGAAAACCAAACTTCAGTGAGAACTCTTTTAAAGGACAGTTGAAACCACATGGAAAGATTTCATTAATGATCAACTGTCCCTTTCATCATTAGAAATCCATTTAAACTAATTCTTCTCTACTGAAATCTTGAAAGTTTTGTATTAATATGAATAAAGAAGGCAGCGGTTTTATAGTCTGAACTAAGATTTTTGTTTGTTTGTTTTTGGGGCTACAATTTAAACAATGTAATACTTCAATAAAATTTAAGTCTTGGACATAAAACAAATGCTGAAAATGTCACCAATAAAACTGGCTAAGATGTCAAGAGACCCTAGGAAACAAAGATTCTTCCCAGCAAAACAAAAAAACATTTAATGCTCTGTGAGTTCATATCCAAAAGTTCATGGAAAACAAATTTAACCTATAATAAGTAAGAGTATTCTAATGTTTCTCCTCACTATGTGAACTCAGCCTCAAGTTTTTTTCTTACAGGTACTATAAAACACTCATGTACAGTATACAGAAAAATTGATATGCAATGAAAATTGATACATAAAAAAATGAAAATTTCTCTTAAAAACATTATTTAGCTATCCCTTTAAAAAAACACAAACACTGAAAATACAATAGAAACAAAAGAATATAGAAAAATGAAAAGTGAGCCTTCAAATTTTATAATTTCAAAAATCCAAGCTTGGAAAATATGCAAATAAAGCATGATGAAAATGGCTATACCTTATTTGTTACATGTTTACATGCTTAATGATAGGAATACAGTATTGTCAACATAGCCCTGTGCAAACCAAAACCAAACAAAACTATCATTATAATATCAAATCAACATGATCAGGTTAAGTGGGACTTGACTTTGCATGCAGGCTTTATTATTTTACGTATTAGTTAACCTAAACCCACCTGACTGGAGATGTCCGTTGCGGCATGTCAAGTTAGTACTGTCATTATAGACGTCTGTTTGTGACTTGGAAAATTGCAAAACTGGTTGCAGCTTCTCTATGCAACAGAGGAGGGTAAGAAAGAACAAAATAAACAGAAAGAAAAAATACATAATGAAATAAAAGGTACGTGTGAGGATGAAAAATGATTCAAGGTGTTACAAGGTTGTTACATGATAAAAGTTTTGCATTTATATAAAATTCTCTTAAAAATATAATTAGTAAAAAGTCAGACATTAAAATAGCAACAGAAATTAATAAATGAATGGCTATGCTAAAAACATGTCTTAGTCAGGTTTGGTAACTGGGGGCAGCTCCATATCACTATTATCACCAGCAAATATTTTCTGAATATCTAGTATGTCTAAGTCATTGCATAAAAAGAGCAGCACGGAGATTAAAAAATGAATATTGGTCTCTATCATCCAGATATTTATTATATATAGTTGGCAACTTACAACACAATTTTTAAAAAAGACTGTGTAGCATAAAAGAAAGAGAACATTAAAAAGGCTCTACAGAAAAAGTGTGCTATTAGTTGGCTATGATTTGAAAACATAAGAGAAAAGGACATTTCAATAAAGGAGAACAGCACTTAAAATGATACAAAAGGAAACTATAAGGAGTGTCTAAAAAGTGCCATATTCAGCTACCTTAATATACGTCAAGCAAGCAAAGGCAATAAAGCAGAATGGAGGAAGCATGCTTCAGACCTGCGTGTGCAGCACCCTACGACCTATTCGTGCACACCTGTCCCCCCTTATCTGCAGTGGAGACGTTCCAAGACCTCCAGTGGGCCCCTGAAACCACACACAGTACCAAACCCTACACGTATTTTTTCCTACACATATAAGCCTGTAGTAGTTTAATTTATAAATTAGGTACAGCAACAGATGAACAACAATAAACTAATAAAACAGAGCAATTACTGTATTTTTCAGACTATAAGATGCACCCCCCCAATTTGGGAGGAAAAGGGGGGTGCATCTTATAGTCCGAATGTAGCTTACATTTACATTGGTGAAATACTATGTTATTTATGTTATTAAATATTTTACCACATTTTTTGCTTCAAAATTCTTTTTCCTATTTTCCTCCTCTAAAACCTAGGTGCGTCTTATGGTCCGAAAAAAAAAATCGGTATGATATACTGTAATAAAAGTTCTGTGAATGTGGCCTCTCCCTTTCTCTCTGGCAACTGATCTGACAACTAAGATGGCTACTAAGTGACCAACAGGCAGGTGGCAAATACAATGTGGATACACTGGACAGCGGGATGATTCATTACCCGGGTAGGATGGAGCAAGAAGATGTGAGATTCATCATGTCAGTCAAAGCAGCATGCAATTTAATTATACACTGCTTATTTCTAGAGTTTTCCATTTAATATTTTCAGATTGAAGTTGACCGCGGGTAACAAACTACAGAAAGCAAAACCATGGGTAGGGGGGACTACTACTGTGTATGAAGATTATCTCTAAAAATAACCCAGAGAAACTGATGACAGAAGCTGCCTCTGCGGAAGGGACGTGAGAGGCTGGGGTACAGCATGAAATGACTGCCTGCCATACTTAAGCTTTAAAAATGTTGTGGCATGCGCCTAAAATTAATCAAAAATTGAAAAGGATTATTTCAACCCTATCCCTACTTCAAATAACAACAAATTTTCTCATGATCCAGGTTTTTCAATCTAGCACCTGAAGCCCAAGAGGGTAGCAGCTTGAAATTCCCTGCCTCTCTGTATCACTGCGGCACTCTTTCCCCCTTTCAAGTCAATCCATACTGCTAGTTGACAAACACCCTGCTCTACCGCTTACTCACCAGTATGAACTGGCTTTCAGCTTTTCCAAGACTCTCAAGGAGTGAATAAAATAATATACATAAAGTCCCTACTCTATGCCCCATTCACAATAGTGGCTCAATGTTACATAATTTTATTGAAACATTCCCAAGTTATCATAACTGATTCTTTTCTTTAATCCTAGAAAGTCAATGAATACATGCAAAAATATAGCACATCTATACTAACTCTCCTAAACTTCCATTTCTAAGGTCAGACAAGTAGGCGCCATGCTGGGTTTATGGTACACCACACATGCCTTTGGGACAGGTTAAATAGCAGCTACCCTTTTTGCACAAAGCCCGAAGTACTGCACAGCTTTTGTGTCCTAGAACTGGCTGATACAATATACCTTGGAGCTGGGTTTTTTTTTTTCTTTTTGTTGTTAGTTAACAGGTAGGTCATCTGATTTTTCTCAATGATAATACTGTTCAAATCACCATACTGAGAAAGAAACCATTTGTGTTGGCAAAAGATATAAGTTAGAAAAAAACACTAATTTGTAAATGTCTTCTTTATCAATTAACACTCTCTTCAATGCAATGTAACAGAAGTTCACCTAAACATTCATTATACAATAAAAATAAACAGAGAGTAACTCCTCAAGCTTTAATAACTAATAACTAGGGATAAAAAGCCACAGAACTTGTCTCTTAAATGGGTAGGGTTTAGTTTTATATGCGTGGAAACACATATGCACAGTAGCAGCACACGGCTAATGTGACCCTGCGCCTATTCATTGTTGTTAAAGAATGTAAACTTACTTTAAAACTTCTTTTTCGAATGACTAAACATTGTATAATCAATAACTTAAAACAGTCACCTTGCTTCCTGATCCCCTCATATGCAATCCCCATACAATAATCTCCTTGAAAAGGAAATCTTACCATGTAACTGTTCTGCGTAAAACAGAACAGACCCTTTAGCAGCTTCCCATTGCCCTAGATCAATGCTCAAGCTCCCTTACATGACCACCAAGGCCACCCATGCAATCCAAAATTCACATCTTTACCAGCACCCTCCCCTACTCACTGCACTGCTTCTTGCTCCTGGGTCTTTGTTCATGCTGTTATTTCTTCCTGAATTATCTTTCTCTCAAACATTCTTTAAAAGCTTTTATTCATCTTTTAAATCCCCCTTTAGGCTTCACTTCTTTGAGGAAGATTTTTATAAAAAAGATTTTATTTAGTTACTTTTAGAGAGAGGGGAAGGGAGGGAGAAAGGGAGAGAAAAACATTGATGTATGAGAGATACATTGATTGGTTGCCTCTCACATGACCCCAACTGGGGACCTGGCCTGTGCCCTGACTGGGAATCGAACCAGTGACCTTTTGGTTTGCAGGCTGGCACTCAATCCACTGAGCCTCACCAGCCATGGCAGGAAGATTTCTTAGATACCTATTTTCCCACCCCTACGAAATATTTGTATATCCCATCATGCAGTGACATAATTTATCTGTTTATCTGCCTCCCCCACTACGTCATGACAGCCTTAAAGAGAGGAACGTTTTATCTAATATATCAGTAAATCTGTTTGTTCAACATTCAAATATAATCAAGATCCAACCACTCGTTCACTATTTCTCCTGATACCACCCTGGTCTTAGCCTCTGTCATTTTTCTCCTTGTGTACTACAGTAGTGGTCCTACTTATTCTCCCTGGTTCTCCCTTATGCAACATGATATAGCAAGAGTGACCCTTCTAAAATTTAAGTCATTCCTTTCCTTAAAATCCATATAATTGCTCCCCACTTTCGGGTAATAAAAGCTCAAATCTTCATGGTGGCTTGCAGCCCCTGTGTGTTGTTGAGAACCGCCACCCCCATTAGTTCTCTGACCTTCTGTCTACGACTCTCTCCTTGCTGGGGCACACTGGCCTCTTTGCTGTTCTCAAACATATCAAGCGTGTTTTCTTAAGGCTTTGTATTGGTTCTTATGTCTCTCTGGGTCATTCTTTTTCCAATACCTGCATGGCTAACTCATGTTAACTTCTCAAAGAGGCATACCCTGACCATTCTATTTGAAACTAAAAATCCAAACCATCTCCTGTACACTCCGAATCCCCCTTACTGTGTTTTACTTTTTCTTTTCTCCGCATATTTACCACCTTCTAATATAGTACATACTTTATTTATTTTTATGTTTATTGCCAATGTTAGTCTCTCCCTGCTGGAATATGAACTCTGAAGGAGGGATCCTTATTATTATCCTAAGTGCCTAGACATGATAATCACCCAATAAATATTTGCTGAGTTAATAAATTCAGTTTATCCCCTGGCATTTTACCTGGTAGAGAGGTAAATCCACACATCGTATTTTTCAGACTGTAAGATGCCTCCCCCAAATTTGGGAGGAAAGTGGGGGTGTGTCTTATAGTCCAAATGTAGCTTACATATACACTGGTGAAATATTATGTTATTAAATATTTTACCACAGTTTTGCTTCAAAATTTTTTTTCCTATTTTCCTCCTCTAACACCTAGGTGTGTCTTATGGTCCGAAAAATACGGTAACTTAATAAATGAATGAACTTAATAAACTTAATAAATGAACGCTGAACAAAGCCAAATTTAGGGAGAAGAAATAGGGTAACCTCATGCCGCCATGTATATAAGTATGTACGCATAGGAAAAAATAGCATACATAAGGTTCAGCACAATCTGCAGGTTCAGGCATCACCTGTGGATAGAGGGGAGGACTATGTGTAGTACACATGAACTCTTTCCCACTTTACCAAAGAGACCACATCCTCTCCAATCAGGCTGTCTGGGGAACTCCCAGGATCATTCCCCACTCTAATCAGACACCTATAGGGCATCCCACTTCTGAAAAGCTCCACTTCTTATCGAGCACATAATACACAAATATGCTCTGCTGTGCACTTGTGCACAGCTCTTTTTTACTGTCATTGATACATATAATCCCAGACTGAGTTCTCAGAAGACAGGAACATGCTGATGTATTCTATCCCACCCCATATTTTTAAAAGTAACATCTTTTGAGGCTTCCAGTCAAGATGGTGATATAGGCAGACATGGCTTGCCTCTTCCAACATCATCATCAAAATAACTAAAATACGGAACCACCATCAGTCAGGAACATCAGAAATTGAGTTGAATGGCAGTCTGACAACTACAGAATTGAAGAAACTACATCCATGCAGACTGGTAGGAGGGGTGCGGACTCTGAATGGGCTGGCCTCACACCCACGTGGATAAAAATTCGGGAGGGATATCTCCAGATGAGGAGTCACAGACCCACACCAGGCACCCAGCCCAGGATTCCAGTGCCAGGAAGACAAGTCCCCACAACTTCTAGCTGCAAAAACCAGTGGGTATTGAGTTGGTGGAGGAGGCTGCTGGAGCCCTAAGCAGTTCCTCTTGTGGAACCCACATATGGACTCACCTACTCAGACTCACTCCCTCCGAGCTCCCGCATTGAGGTGGCAGCTTGAGAGGCACCAGTAGTATAGAGGGAGAAACTGAAGTGTCTGGCACTGCAGTGAGTAGAGGCCACTGTACCTTTGCTGAGACCTCCCCTCATAGAGCTGGTAGGCTGGTGCCATATTTGAGACTCCATTAACCTGGCTAACACTATGCGACCCACCTTAGAGATCCAGAGACTCTACCCCACCCAAGCTCCTTTTCCATAAGAATGGCTGGTCTTGGCTCCTAAATCCTATCAAACAGGCAAAAGGTGGCTTCAGTGAGCCCTACAGGCAGCCAGATTAGAGTCACATCTTGGCTTCGCCTGGCTTGGAGAAGCCCAGCACAAGTAGCAGCCGTCTCAGATTGCTTTACAGCCCGGTCAGGGGGGCCCCAGGCAGAACACAGGTTGGGACTGACCTTGGCCTGCACCAGGTGGGAAACCACAGGGCCAACACACCCAGTGGACAGCTACAGATCATGTCTGAGCACCACCTCGCTGCTTCTGCACAGCTGAATCTCCACAGAGGGCAGAGATTGGTGGCAAGTTGTCACAGCCAATCCTGCCCTGGGTAAATTCCTCCCATTGATCTGCCAACAGCAACCAAGGCTCAGCTACAAGAGGAGGGTGTACTCAGCCCATACAATGAGTGCACCTCAAGTACCCAGCTTCGGTGATAGGGGAGGCTGTGTCACCGGACCCTATGGGACACCTACTACCTTAGTCCATGCTACCAAGTCAGGGAGTCACAGCAGCTCTACCTAATACATAGGAACATACACAGGGAGGCTGCCAAAATGAGGGAGAAAGAAACATGGCCCAAATGAAAGAACAGATCAAAACTCCAAAAAAGAATGAAATGAGAGATAAGCAATCTATCAGGTGCAGAGTTCAAAACACGGGTTATAAGGATGTTGAAGGAACTTAGTGAGGACCTCAGCAGCATAAAAAAGACCCAGTCAGAAATGAAGAATACACTAATTGAAATAAAGAACAATTTAGAGGGAAACAACAGTAGAGTAGATGAAGCCAAGAATCAAATCAATGTTTTGGAACATAAGGAAGCAAAAAACAACCATGCAGAACAAGAAGAAAAAAGAATCCAAAAAATGAGGACGGTATAAACAGCCTCATATGGGTGCCAGAAGGAGAAGAGAAAGAGCAAGAAATTGGAAATCTATCTGAAAAGACAGTGAAAGAAAACCTCCCTGATTTGGTGAAGGAAATAGACATGCAAGTCCAGGAAGCACAGAGAGTCCCAATTATGATGGATGCAAAGACGCCCACTCCAAGACATACCATTATTATAAGGCCAAAGGTTAAAGATAAAGAGAGACTCTTAAAACCAAAAGAAGTTAGTTACTGGAAAGTTGCCAGACGGGAAGGGGGCGGGATAGAATGGGTGAAGAGGTGAGTGGATTAAGAAGTACAAATAAGCAGTTACAGAAAAGCCATGCGGTGTAAAGTACAGTATAGGACATGGAGTAGCCGAAGAACCTATACACATGAGCCATGGACATGAACAATGGTGGGAGGATTGCCTAAGGGAGTAGGGGGTGCTGGGTGGAAGGGGGCAAAGGGGGAAAAATCAGGACAATTGTAATAGCATAATCAATAAAATATAATTAAAAAAGAAAAATAAAATCAAATTTAAAACTCCAAAAAATAAAAATAAAATAAAATAAAAGTAACATCTTTCAGCCCTGGCTGGGTAGCTCAGTGACAGTGTCATCCTGATACTCCAAGGTTGCGGGTTCAATCTCTGGTCAGGGCACGTATAAGAAAGCAACCAATGAATGCATAAATAAGTGGAACAACAAATCAGTATTTCTCTCTCTCCCTCTCCCTCGCCTTCTCCTCTTTCTAAAACCAATACATTTTTTTTAAAAAAGTATCATCTTTCACTAATGGGTACACAGCACTTTTGAGGATGACAAGAGACAACAACATCCAAATTATTATTATTTTTAATGTTTATTGATTTTAGAGAGAGAGGAAGGGGAGGGGGGAGAAAGAGACATCTATGTGAGAGAGACACATCAACTGGTTGCCTCCTGTATGTGGCCAATCTGGGATCGTATCTGTAACTTAGGTATGTTCCCTGACTGGAAATCAAACCTGCAACATTTTGGTGTACAGGAGGATGCTCTAACCAACTGATCCACACTGACCAGGGTCAAAATATTATTTCTTTTAATGCCTAGCTATTTTTTTAAAAGCTAGCAAGCCTTTGGTATAGATAAGTCAAGGCTAACCATGAGATGATAATTACTGAAGCTAAGTGAGTATCACTATACTCTTCTATTTTATATGTTAGAAATGTTCTATAGGTTAAGGAAAAAAAGCCTATGTCACATTTTCAAGACCATTGATCTATTTCCATCTACATTAAAAGTTCATTGAACACACATTTTAGATACATCTCATTCCAATTATATAATTCACTGATACCTAGAAGTTGTAAACGGTCCTTGGCCATAACCAAATTAGTCATCATTTTAGCTTGAAGGCGTCTAGCTCTTTCACACTGTTCACCTGAAAGAAAAAAAAAACAGAAAAAAAAACCCTTAAAATATCCAATGTTTCCCTACTGATATTGCTTCAAGATAAAATATTACCCCAGCTAATCTCATGGGACATTCGTTTTTATTAAAAAATTAAAATAACACTATTTTCACATAATACTTTTTTAAAAAGTTACAGTTCCTTATGCTGGTTTTAGACCTATTGTGGTCTTCATGGATTCTGAGCCGTATTTTTCCCCCTGTGTTTTAAAATCTTTGAACTTGGTATGTGTTTTACAACCAGTGCCAACTTACTACTGCCATCAGCGAGGCTGCAGCCGTCACACAGTTTGTCACTGCCTGCGTATGCACCATTTTGGTCATAGATATTAACACTGCTGTTATAGCTATGTCTAAATAAGATAGGCCAGCGAATTCAATAAAGTTTAAAATTCAAATTCTAAGTGATAAGAATAGAATGTGTCATGGTTTAATTGACATTGTTTTTTCTCTTAGTGACAGAATCAAAGGCATTATTGATTCAGTGAAATACTCTTCTTATAAACAATTCATTTTCTTCAAACCCTTCTATGCAATTGACAAAGAACAGCAAGTATATTTTGTGCATAATTCACAAAGTCATGCTTATAAACTCATGAAAGTCTCAAATGCCCAACCTCCTAGGTTTACTTGTTCTATTCTGGTCTCTTTTATTAAGTAGACCAGTAGCTAGAGAAGTAGTCAAAATAAAAGGGGACAGAAAAAGTTGGAAAATATTGGATACATTGTAGTTATCGGAGATTAACTGATATAAGTATCAACCAGCCAGACAACAAACATCCACTGGGTGGATTGACCCATGAGACTAAGATTCTTAGTCTACATATTATTTTTGCTTCTCATTTCATTTTAGTTATTAAACTGAAGTACTTACCCATGTGCTATACAATAGTCACGGCATAGTATTTAAGAATTCAGGCTCTGAAGTCAGTCTACCTGTGTTCAAATCCTGACCCCACCACTTGTTAGCTATAAGGCTTTAGGAAAGTTACTTAACTTCTTTGTATTTAGGATTATGTATTTGAAAAATAATGGTAACAGCAGCAGCCTCAAGAGTGTGGGGTTGGGGTGAAAAGTAAGAGAAGCATGTACAATGATGCTTAGGCACCTAGTAAGTGTGCAGTAAATGTTATCTGTATATAAAGATATTATACTCTAATTTTTTTTATTTGAGGTGACAGGAAAGTAAAGATAAGAAATAACTGCTTTGGTTTTAAAAAGCCAAGTGTGAATCAAAGTAAGAAAGACACTTACAGCTCATATTCTAACATGAAACCAAGCAATACCTACAAAAGCAAAGGGGATGTGTCCTTTATAATTGTTCCTACAAAACCTTCAGGGGAGGGGGGGTGGAAACGGGAGGGAAGTGGGGAGTACTGGGGGTTGGGCTGGGGTGGGGGGAAAAGGCAGAAAACTGTACTTGAACAACAATAAAATTAAAAAAGAAATAAAAGAAAAAAGAAGAAAGAAATTTGTATACTACTTCTTTAAAAAAAAAAAAAAAGCAAAGGGGAGTCTGTGAATTAACCACTCTTCCCTGCCTCAACCATGAGGAAAGGACAGGTTTCAAAAATGGCTAAACACAGGGTTAAACATCTTCAGTAATGGTGCCAAGAAGAACCCAAGTAACATACTTGTTTTTGCCTGGCTGCTACAGCAATCAAGTTTGAGCATCTCTGATTATAACTTCATTTTTAGCACAGGTAGTAACACATTAATTGTAAGTCTACAAACATTAACATTTTAAAAACTTAAAATACTTCTGTTAAGATAACTGGATTTAAAATCAAGGTAATCATGTGAATTTAATTTTGGATGACTCCTAAACAAATGTAAATAATGTAAATATAACTTACTTTGTCCTGTAACTATGACAGCTATTCCTTTTTCTAGTTCTTCAATACCTTTCTTGTACCATTCCACAGCTTGCTCCTTTTGTCCTGCTTTAAAAAAGAAATAATTAATTGTATATGTCACAAGCATAAAGAATGCACTAAATATCTCCCAAAGCATACTGTTATTAAGTGATACATGAAACAGAGGGCTGCGTTCAAATAAATTTGGGAAATATTACTATAGACTTCTTTGTATCTTTAGCATCTTAACAATACATGTGAATCTCCAAGAGGGGGACATAGACTTTAATGTTTCCCAAATTTTCAGGGCTGTGAGTTCTTTGTTTATCATCTGATGGTACTGATGCTTATAACCGTTCAATTGATGTACTGGGAAAGAAATTTTATTTTGGGAGAATTTCTTTTAAATAAAAGTTTTTTTAAATATGAATGTGATTTCAATAATATTGAGGGGGAAAAGAGCACTGTTTAATTGTACTCAAATCTGATGTAATCCCTCCTATATTCCTTGTTGTGTGCCCCTTTTCTAGTTTTTATTTCACAAACGATTGCATGATAAGAAATGGTAAATGAGATTACAAATGTAGCATTTAGTAACACATTTCTATTTTCTTTGAAACAAATGACTGGTTTACAACATTAATTCTTACTCTGAGTTAAGCTTTAAAAGGATCTAAAAATTCAGCATAATCAAAATGTGTGTAGGAGATTTTTGTAAAGTGGTAACAATTATATGCAAATCTCACTGGGGGTTTTTTTGCATTTCTTTTTCAATTGAATTTATTGGGGTTACATTGGCTGATTAAATATGTTTCAAGTGTACAATTCTATAATACATCATCTATATATTGTATTGTGTGTTCACTACCCCTAGTCTAGTCTCCTTCTATCACCATTTATTATCCCTTTACCCTCTTCTACCCCCCCACCTCCTTTCCATCTGGTAATCACCGTATTGATATCCAGGTCTATGAGGTGGTTTGTTTTGTTTTGTTTTGTTTTTTTGCTTAATCCCTTCACCTATTTTACCCAGTTCCCCAATCCCCTCTCCTTCACCCAAACAGCTGTCAGTCTCTTCTCTGTATCTATGAGTCCGTTTCTAATTTGCTTATTGTGTTCATTAGATTCCACAAATAAGTGAAATCATATGACATTTGTCTTTCTCTGCCTGGCTTACTTCACTCTGCTTAATACTCTCTGGGTCCATCCATGCTGTCATGGAAGGTAAGATTTCCTTCTTTTCTATGGCTGAGCTTTTTTTATCTACTCATCTGCTGATCGGCACTTGGGCTGCTTCCGAATCTAGGCTATTATAAACAGCGCTGCAATGAACATAAGTGTGCATATATTCTTTCAAATCAGTGTATTGGGATTCTTTGGATATATTCCCAGAAGTGGAATCACTGGGTTACAAAGCAGTTCCATTTTTAATTTTTTGAGGAAACTCCTTCCTGTTTTCCACAGTGGCTGCACCAATATGCATACCCACTAACAGCGCACAGGGGTTCCCTTTTCTCCATATCCTTGCCAACAATTGTTATTTGTTGATTTATAAATGATAGCCATTCTGACAGGTGTGAGGTGATATCTGATTGTGGTTTTAATTTGAGTTTCTCTTATAATTAGTAGTGTTGAGCATCTTTTCATATGTCTATTGGCCATCTGTATGTCCTGTTTGGAGAAGTTTCTTTTCAGGTCCTTTGCCCATTTTTTAAATTGGATTGTTTGGGGTTTTTTGGTGGTGAGTTCTTTACAAAATCTGTATATTAACCCCTTATCAGATATATCACTGGTAAATACGTTCTCCTATTCAGTGAACTGTCTTTTCATTTTGTTGATGGTTTCTTTTGCTGTGCAAAAACTTCTTTGATGTAGTTCCATTTGTTCATTTTTTCTTTTGTTTCCCCTTCCCGAGGAGGTACATCAGAAAAAGTAGTGCTCTGAGTCCAGACTGGCGCAGCTCAGTGGGTTGGGCATCCTTCTGTAAACTGAGGGGTCGAAAGTCTGATTTCTGGTCAGGGCATACTCCTAGGTTGCAGGTACTCGGTTGGGGATGTATAAGCAGCAACTGATGGATGTTTGTCTCCCTCTCTCTCCCTTCCCTTCTCTCTAAAAACGAAAAAAAAACTTAAAAAAAAAGAACAAATAGTGCTACTAGAAACATTTGAGATTTCACTGCCTACATTTTCTTCCAGGATTTTTATGGTTTCAAGTCTTACATTTAAGTTTTTGATCCATTTTGAGTTTATTCTTGTATATGGTAAAAGGAGTTGATCTAGTTTTGTTTTTTTTTTTTGCCTGTATCTGGCTGATTTTTCCAACACTATTCATTGAATAGACTGTTTTTACCCCATTATATGTTCTTGCCTCCTTTGTCAAATATTAATTGACCATAAAGGTGTGGATTTATTTCTGGGCTCTCTGTTCTGTTCCATTGATCTATATGTCTGTTTTTATGCCAATACCATGCTGATTTGATTACTATGGCCTTGTACTATCATTTGATATCAGGTAGCATGATACATCCAACTTTGTTCTTTCTCAAGATTGCTGAGGCTATCTGGGGTCTTTTGTGGTTCCATATAAATTTTCAGAGTATTTGTTCTAATTCTGTGAAATATGCCATTGGTATCTTGATAGGAATTGTGTGATTGCTTTGGGTAATGTGGACATTTAAATGATGTTAATTTTTCGTGTCCATGAACACAGTATATGCTTCCACTTATTTGTATCTTCTTCAATTTCTTTCTCCAATATCTTTTAATTTTCCAAGTACAAGTCTTTTACCTCCTTGATTAAATTGATTCCTAGGTACCTTAGTTTTTTGTTGCAATTGTAAATGGGAATCTTTTCCTAGCTTCTCTGACAGTTCATTACTGGTGTACAAAAATGCTACCTATTCCTGAATATTAATTTCTTATCCTGCTAATTTTACTGAATTCATTTATCAGGTTTAGTAGTTTTTTGATGGAGTAATATTCTGTTTTTTACTATTTGTTGATTTTGAGAGAGAGAGAGGAAAGGAAAGAGAGAGGGGGAAACAACTTGCTGCTCCACCCATTCATGCATTCACTGGTTGACCCTTGTCATGTCCCCAGATTGGGAATCAAACCTGCAGCCCTGGCGCCCCGGGACAACACTCCAACCAACTAAGCGACTCGGCCAGGGCATATTCTATTTATTGACTTGGTGGGGTTTCAAACTGCTATGTGCAGTTCAATAGTTCATTAAGCAATACGTTACTTGTGCACTTTATGTATATTTTAATAAAAGTATACTTAAAAACCGGAAAAAAAAAAACAGAGGAAGATTGAATGTATTGCAGTAAGAGTCCCAATACATTAGGTGAATAAGGTTAGAGATTAGTTTGTATGTAACATTCTTCCCTCTAATGAATAAATATTTATGTTTCTATAAGTAGACAAAATCAGGAAACTATTAGCAATCATGTGTCTAAGGGTAAGATTACAGAGGATTTTCTTTTTATATTTGTTCATTACTTTACTTTTGAGTATATGTTACTGTACAAGCAACAGAAATACTGACAATATCCATCTTTAAATAGTAAGTATAGACTAATTTGTGAATTATCTACTGTACCTTTTCATTCTTATATTAGTGGTGCCCAGATTGCCACGAAAAGGGTCAAAACAAGAATAGTCTGGGTTGAAGAGATATGTATGTTTGCAAGTATGTGAGTTAGAAGACAGAGATTTAAGTCCTTGCTTCACCATTTAATAGCTGTATGATGTTGGGAAAGCCAGTTAATATTTCTGAGCTTCAATTTCATTAACTAAAAACAAGATGACATTTCTTTTACCTAACTCTGAGTTGTGGCAAAGATCAAATAAAAAAAAAGTATGTGGCAATACTTTAAAGCAGTTATGAAGCATTACTTTTATTATTATCTTTATTATACTTGGTAAATTTGTTTATTGAACAATTTAAATTCTTCTACTCCTGAATTGTATGCACAGCTGTATGCTCCTGAATTTTGCTCATTGAAGTTACACAAAACCCACTGCTTTAATTTATCTGTTTGGTGGGTGGGCCAAACAGTCTGCTTAGTTTTTTCTGTAAAATAAAAGACGCATTTTTCATTTGCACCAATTTTATTGATTTGGGTATTTTGCGTATTTTGGCTATCTTCCACATTGTATAAAGTCAATTGTTCTCAATTAATGTCTCGATTTGGTTGCTATCAACTTCAATTGGTCTACCTGACCATGGAGCATCATCCAGCAAGAAATCTCCAGCACAAAACTTCACAAGCCACCTCTGAAATGTTCGATCAGTCACAGCACCTCCATACCCTGCACAAATCTTTTTTTGTGTGTTTCAGTTGCATTTTTACCTTTCTTGAAATAATAAAGCATAGCCCTGGCTGGTGTGGCTCAGTGGATTGAGTGCCAGCCTATGAACCAAAGGGTCATTGGTTCAATTCCCAGTCAGGGCACATGCCTAGGTTGCAGGTCAGGTCCCCAGTGGGGGGGGGTGTGAGAGGCAACCACACATTGATATTTCCTTCCCTCTTTCTCCCTCCCTTCTCCTTGATAAAAATAAGCAAAAAATTAAAAAAGAAAAAAAAGAAATAATAGAGCATAATAAGCCAAAAATGTTGCCTATTTTCTTCTATCTTCAATATTAAAATGGCTATACAAAAATTCGCAAATTTTGATGTTTTTTTTTTTAATGCACGCTGATATGACAGCTGTCCCAGTACAATCTAACAAAACTGTTTTGAATGAAGTTAAGACAACTAAGCGGTACTAGTCATCCTATGGGAAAAACCAAATGAACTTTTTGGCCAACACAATATTTAGTCCTTTTAAGTATCTGTCTACAAGCAATTCCAGGGAACAAATATATACATTTTCCTACACAATTTTCTGCAAGCAACTTGCAAATGTAACAAGTAGTAGAGTAATGGGTATCTTTACAGATCCTGCAGATTTTCATGTGTGTTAATCTCCAATACCACAGAGGCCATTAACTATCAAATTAACAGTCCCCTGATTAATTTTCTCAGTTTACTATTACAGAAAGGATGACTTCTACTTTGTTTTAATACAGCAAAAAGGTCATACATGCTTTCATTTTGAAACTTCAAGGTTTCTGTCTGAAGTAAAGACTTATTTCCCCACTTAACTGGGACAATTTTGAATTCCACATAAAGAAATCATTACAGTTTTGGACATTTTCTTTAAACCTTCATTATGTCCATTATTTTATCTTCTTTAAAGTCTTTTGTATTTACTGTGGGTGGTAAGTGATTTTAATTTTCTTCTGTGCATTATCTGTATTTTCTGAATTCTCACCAAGAGCTTGCATTTTCTATACAAGAGTACAAAAACTTCACTTTATCTCTTTTGTAATAAAAAGCTATGACATTAAGTGAGGATTGAGGTTAGCAGTATACTTCCATCTGTTTTTTTCTGAACTAAGACTCACAATCAGCAAAAGTATTTTTACATCACTCTTTAGTGATTCTTCTTCCCCAAATCTCATTGATATTGCTACTGTTTCCTAAAAAAAGGGTAATATAAACTGTGTATCAAGGTTTAACTATGTTCTAATATAATATAGTTCATAGTTCTAATATAGTTCATAGTTCACTAATATAAACTATGTATCAACGTTTAACTATGTTTTAATATAACCTCTAGAGGCTGTAATCTTAAAAAAGATTGTTGAATTAATAATATAGTTTCAATTTTCTAAGGACCTATTACCCACAGACAGCATTTTACAAACATTATCTCAGTGTAGTAACTTGCCTAAGACCCTAAATCGTTTCAATTCAAATATCAATTTGGAGAAGAGGCACTGCAATTTTAAAAGGATAAAATTAGGCACTGAAAGCTAAGAAAGAGAAAAGCAACCCCGACATCCAGGAGCTGGCCTAGTACTCCCAGGTAGGCCTAGGTGTAACTAGGAGCTGACCTGGCATTACAGCTAGACCTTGGTGTTCTGTTGAACATAAACAATTTCACAGGATATCAACTTCATACAAAGCCACTCTGTGACCATAATGGATAAAGACAAAAACAAGGCCACTCTATTATCATGTCTAAACACACAAAAAGGAACAAAGTCTGAACTATGAAATACCCCCTCTTCAGGCTAAGGAGTGCTTCTTAACCAATTACAGCTTTAGCCTCACTCTAGTCCCTTTTCTAGATCAGATTTATTAAAGTACTTAACTACAGAATTATTCCCAGTTTCTAACAGCATCCAGTCCAGAGGAAAACTCTGCTGCCTTAAATCCTCTTCAAAAATCACCTAACACAAGCCCAACTCCCATAATAAGTTCTTTCCAGTACCCTTTTCCTGAGATACACCAGTTTTCTATGAAAGAGGTTCCTCCTGGTTAAAATTAGTAAAACAAATCGCGCTTGTTCAACCACAGGTGTATGTGTGTTCTTCTAGGGGCAGCTGACTGAAAGGCACTGAAGAAGCCCACTTCAGAACAACAGATAATCCTCTCCTCTCTGTTGTAGCATACAATATCTGCAGAACAACAGGAAAGATCTGAATAAGTATAGCATATCTATGCTATTCCTATGTACGTGTAAAACATTTAATAGTCTCCCAAAATTATAGATTTTGACATTTTTCTTTCCTCATTTACCACAATAAACAGCTGCTGAGATGAGAGCATACTCAAATGTCTTATTGCTTACAATATCTATCATGAGCAGTTGTTAGTAAGTCACAAAGCAAAAGAAAAAAGGCTACATCATCATATTAATACTTTCACTGGTGTCATATAGGTCAAGGAAAGGAAACTAGTAGAAAAGTAGAAAATCTAAAAAAAAAAAAAAAGTAGAAAATCTATACTTTGCCAGAAGTAAAAGATCCAACTACTGCTGGGTGAGCAACTACTATTGGGGAATAAGATAGTGGGTTAGGGAAAATCCTTCTTCAACAAGTTCATGTTAATGTACTGACAATCCCTTGTCATCAGAATGACTAACAATAATTTTAGGAATCTCGTTGCTAAGTGAGTTTTAAAAGGTTTAACTGTATCCTACCTAAGGAAAAAAGTATGGACTTTTTGGCTCCCCTACTCACACAACCACCTTAAAATTAGAACTAAATTGTCGCTTCCCGGCCTTTTGGCTAAGACCAAATGTAGTTTCTGTTTTCATCAGTTTAACATTAGAAATAAATTATAGAACCACCATCACTCAAAACCATTAGAAATTGGGTTGAACCCTGGCTGGTGTGGCTCAGTGGATTGAGCATGGGCTGTCATTCAAACGGTTGCTAGTTCAATTCCCTGTCAAGGCACATGCCTGGGTTGTGGGCTGCATCCCCAATGGGAGGCAACCACACATTGAGTTTCTCTCCCTCTCTTTCTCCCTCCCTTCCCCTCTCTCCAAAGATAAATAAAATCTTAAAAGAAAAAACGGGTTGAGTGGAAGTCTGACACTATGGAATTAAAGAAACCACATCCATCCAGACTGGTAAAAGAGGCACAGATGTGGAGTGGGCTGGTCCCCCACCCACCAATGGTGGATAAATTCAGGAGGGATATCTCAGGAGTGAGGAGTCCCAGCCCCACACCAGGGCTGCCAGCACAGGGTTCCAGTATCAGGAAGATAATTCCCCATAACTCCTGCCTGCAAAAACTAGCAGGAACACAGTTGGTGGAAGAAACTTCTAGAGTCTCAAGCAACTCTTCTTTAAAAAACCCACACACAGACTCACCTATTCAGCCTCACTCCCTATGATCTCAAGCACCAGGGTAGCAGCTTGAAAGGCACCAGTGGCATACTGGGAGGAAGTGAGGGGTCTGGCATCAAGGTGAGAGCTGAGGGTCAGCTTTAGCACAGACAGAAAAGGCCACTGTCCCTTTTCTGAACCCTCCCCCAACAGAGCCACAGAGCTGGCAGTCTGGTGCCATATCTGAGACTCCATCAACCTGTATAACACTGTTTATCTCATTCTGGAGATCCTCTAAGACTCCTTGTCACCCTACTTAGGGGCCCACCAAAGCTGTTAACAGAGACTTCTCCATATGAATGGATGAACTTGGCTCATTCTTCACAACTTCCTAAATCGTCTCAAACAAGGTACAGCTGATCTCAATGAGACCCCAGTTCCCATACCTCTGGCTAAGTGGCTCCAGGTACGGCATTAGCAGCAGGCAGCCTAAATTCACAGTTTGGCTTCTCCTGGGAAATCTCCAAGCCCACCACAAGGAGCAAGCATCTCAGATTGCTTTATAGCCCAGGCAAGGTGGCTCCAGGAAGAACACAGGTGGGAGCTGACCTTGGCCTGCACCAACTGGGAACCCATAGGGCCTGCATACCTATTGGATAGCTACAGACCACATCAGAGCACCTCCACCCTGCCCTGCACAGCTGATCCTCTACAGAAGGCAGAAGTTGGTGGTAAGTTGTCACAGCCAATCCTTGGGGATGGCTGGGTAAATCCCTCCTATTGACCTGTAAACAGCAATCAAGGCTCAGCTACAAGAGGAGGGTGTACTCAGCCCATACAAAGGGCGTACCTCCAGTACCAAGCTTGGCTGATAGGGGAGGCTGTGTCACCAGACCCTACAGGACACCTACTACATTAGGCCATGCTACCAAATCAGGGAGTCACAGCAGCTCTACCTAATACATAGGAACATACACAGGGAGGCTGCCAAAATGAGGGAGAAAGAAACATGGCCCAAATGAAAGAACAGATCAAAACTACAGAAAAAGAATGAAACAAAAGAGAGATTAGCAATCTATCAGGTGTAGAGTTCAAAACACTGGTTATAAGGATGTTCAAGGAACTTAGTGAGGGCCTCAACAGCATAAAAAAGACCCAGTCAGAAACGAAGGATACACTAACTGAAAAAAACAAAACCAAACAAACAATTTAGAGGGAAACAACAGTAGAGTGGATGAAGCTGAGAATCAAATCAATAATTTGGAATATAAGAAAGCAAAAATACCCCCAATCAGAACAAGAAGAAAAAAGAATCAAAAAAAAACGGAGGATAGTGTAGGCAGCCTCTGGGACAACTTCAGGTGGTCCAACATTCACATCATAGGGGTACCAGAAGGAGAATAGAAAGAGCAGGAAATTGAAATCCTATTTCAAAATATAATGAAAGACAACTTCCCTAATTTTGTGAAGGAAATAGACATGTATGTCCAGGGAGCACAGAGAGTCCCAAAGAAGATGGATGCAAAGAGTCCCACTCCAAGACACAGCATAATTGAAATCCCAAAGGTTAAAGACAAAGAGAGAATCTTAAAAGCAGCAAGAGAAAAGGAGCTAGTTACCTACAGGCAAGTTCCCATAAGACTGTCAGCTGATTTCTCAAAAGAAACTTTGCAGGCTAGAAGGGATTGGCAAGAAATACTCACAGTCATGAAAAGAGGGACCTACAGCCAAGAATGCTTTACCAGCAAAAGTATCGTTTAGACTCAAAGAGTAGATAAAGAGCTTCCCAGACAAGAAAAAACTAAAGGAGTTCATCATCACCAAACCATTAGTATATGAAATGTTAAAGGGACTTATTTAAGAAAAAGAAGATCAAAACTATGAACAATAAAATGGCAATAAATATATAAGTATCAACAATTCAATCTAAATACCAAAGTAAGCAAACAAGAAGAACAGAGACAGAATCATTGATACAGAGAGGGCTTTGATGGTTGCCAGATGGGAGAGGGCCGTGGGGGAATGGGTGAAGAGGTGAGGGGATTAACAAGTACAAATAGGTAGTTACAGAACAGCCATGGGGATGTGAAGTACAGTACTGGAAATGGAGCAGCCAAAGAACTTAAACATATGGCTTATGGAATAATGGTGTGGGGATTGCCTAAGGGAGTGAGTGGGGTGTTGGGTGAAGGGAGGCAAAAGGGGAAAAACTGGGACAATTGTAACAGCATAATCAATAAAATACAATTTTTTAAAAAATCAACCAAAAAATAAATAAAAAGCTAAGACTAGAACAAGGGATAAAGTTCCTAACATTGGCTGCTTTTTTATTTAGTGCAAATACAAATAAATATTCTTAAAATGTGAAATGTTTACTGTATATTTAATAAAAGTTAATGGTATTCTCTGGGAAAATTATGATATTATCTAAATATCCATCAGAATTATTTCCTTGTTCTTATCATGGAAACTTTACAAGCATAATCATTAGGCCCAAGAAAACTGTCTGAAATCAATCTTTTCAAAATGGTGTCTAGTAGTTTTTAGAAGTAAAAGAAAGTATATTGAATCTGATTACTATCCTCTATTTTCCCCTTCTCAAAATAAATGTGGATGAGCATGTATTTTGTGTGCATTTTAAATAAAGCCCAAGGTTGGATGGATTATAAGAAAATATAAAATTTTATGGAAATTTATTTTTAATAAAACCTGATACTTTAATATAAACTGACTAGGAATAGATAGAAAAAAGATTTTAGTTAGACAAGTTCTGCCCTTGATGCTAGATCCTTCAGTCCTACAAGATCTTGAGAAACTGGCGCTCTCTCTTTGACACATCATTTTGGAGCCTTACTGTCAAGTCCCATATACTTGAAACACACCTAGACAACCTGTACCACTGTGTTACCCAGGCAATCTCAGGCTTGTCTCCCTGCAGGAGCCATGTGAAGCATGTAAGGTCACATTCTGGTTAATCCAAAACACCACTATTACACCCTCTTCTTTTCTCCCAAGTATCCAAGGGGCCTAGTATTTAGCATTACAAAAACAGAACCTGCTTAGTATAAAAAAAAAAAAAAAGTATAAAATTATGAGTCTGTTCACCTAAACTCTGTTCTGCTATGGTTAAGTTCACTCTTTAAATTTTAGTTTCTCCACATACATAATAGATATCACAGGCTATCAGTTTGCTAAGGATGTTCAACAATTTAAGAAAATATCCACAAAACTATTTAATTCCTTGAAAAAAAAGATATATAATATACATAAAAGTATATACACATTTATTCATCACATAACAAGTGTTCTCTTAACACATCTCATGGAAGAGGAAATGTTTTTCTCAAGTAACATTTAGAATGCTAAATGTTAGCTCTGCAAATTAACTGGTATCCAATAAACATTTCCTTTTATGTGTAGACCTCATAAAGCTCCGTATTAGGTGAACAGAATTTGCTGTACTTCTCCATTTAAAAGTTTGTTTTCAGCCCCGACCAGTGCTATGGGCACAGTCCCACAAAGCAAAAGGTGGCCGGTTCCATTCCCGGGTCGAGGCGTATGCCTGGATTGCAGGCCAGAGGCTACCAATCAATGCTTCTCTCACATATAGATGTTTCTCTCCCTGTCTTTCTCCCTTCCTCCCTCATCTCTGAAAATAAATAAATAAATAAATATTCTTAAAAAAAGATTTTGGTGTCAAACTTAGGCCTTTATACAAATTCAGGGTCAAAACTGAGTATGCCAGAAGAATGGAGTTCAAAATAAACATAGTGACCATATTAACCACATTCATATACGACTTTATAAAAATAAGATTTAATTTGGTGTTTATTTCAAGGCGCCAAATGTTTCCGTTAACTCCCCTATAGTCTGAAATAACCCACCTGACCTGATGAAATAAAGTGGCTCTCAGTACACTTGGAAGATAAGTCAGGTTGCTAAGGAGAATGGCATTGCATGACAACATAAGCCCCTTGATGGTTTACCAGAGAGTCAGGAAACCTTTAAAGACTGCATATCCAACTCATTTCTATTTGTTCATATATATTTTAATGCAGTGGGAAAGAGGGAGAATGAAATTCTCTTGGGATTAAGTTTTGTATTGTCTAGGCTGACTAAGAGGCAAATAAACTTCAAATGTGAACTCTTCTTACTATTACTGGATTAAGGCTAAAGTATTGGGTTGGCCAAAGAGTTTGTAACATCTTTTCTGTAAAATAAAAGACACATTTTTCATTTTCACCAATAACTTTATTGACTTGGATATTTTGAGTATGTCAGCTATCTCCCGCTATTGGCTTCTAGTGGGTAGAGGCCAGGCTGCTGCTAACCATCTTCCAGTGCATAAAACAGCCCCGCAGCAAAGGATTATTTGGCCAAAATGTCAATAGTACCATTAACTTCGCAAACCACTTTTGGCACGTTTGACCAGTCACAGCACCTTCTCCATACACTGCACAAATCTTTTTTGCTTTTTTACCTTTCTTGAAATAATAAAGCATAATACACTGAAAATGTTATATATCTTCTTCCATCTTCAATATTAAAAATAGCTGCACAAAAATTCACCAAAGTTTTTAAGTTTTTTTTACTGCACGCTGATGTGACAGCTGTCACAATCCAATCCAATAAAATTGTTTCAAATGCAGTTAAAGACAAGTAAGCACTACTAGAGCCATCATACAAAAAAACTAAACGAACTTTTTGGCCAATCCAATATAAAAACTTTCACTATGTACAGGAAAAACTTAGGTAGAAAAGAACTATGACAATATAAACTCAGTTTTACTTCAGATTTAAAGGAAAATGAATACATAATTTGTTTCAGTTTTAACTAATTTATTTTAGCATATGATCCATCAGTTGTATTCTGATGTCCACTTTAGAAACCGAAGCATAAAGTAAAAACCTTTGAATAGAAACATTATCAGCAGAAAGAGGGTGAAATATGGTGTACATGGATTGCTAAAAGTATACCATATTTTTCAGACTATAAGACGCACCTAGGTTTTAGAGGAGGAAAATAGGAAAAATAATTTTGAAGCAAAAAAATGTGGTCCTGTTCCTGCCTCCTATGACCCTGCTCCACCACCCCTCCCTTTGCCAGGGCGTTAGGTAAGCTACATTTGGACTATAAGACGCACCCCCATTTTCCTCCCAAATTTGGAGGGGGTGCATCTTATAGTCTGAAAAATACAGTACTTAAAAAATTATTTAATATGACTTAAATACAATAATAATTGGCATGTGAAATACTCAAAGTTAAGTCACCAGCATGAAACCCAAGGCCTCAACTCTACCTCTGTCACTTATCTCTCATATGGAACAGATTTCTCTTTAAATCTAAGAGCCTAGGGTCTTTTTTAGTTTTTCATACCTAGGTTTTCCTTGACCGGTCCTCTGATCGTACCTCCAAACTCCCATCATCCAGTGTTAACTAAAATTTCCTTGTATTTTCTGGCAGTCTCTTCCTAAACACAACAATTAATCTACCCTTCAACATATTCCCTCTAATCTAAACATCTTTGACCTAGATTAGTAAACTTCAGAGGACCCTATTATTAATAGGGTCCTACAGTAAAACATTACTTCTCTAGGTAGGAATGATAGAACCCTTCATCCTCCCCTAGATCTCTGAATGATCCTAAAAGGTGGTGAAGAATGAAGCAGTTAACAAAATACTTCATTCTGTCCTTGAATGTCTGTCCTTCTTTGAACTCTCTTAACCTTCACTCTGTCTGTATGTTCCAAAACCATGAACATATCCTACTTCTCACTCCTGAGTCCCACAAAGGACATAGGTTTCAACAAAACTAAATCTAAAACAGTTTCTGGCCCTGGCTGGTGTAGCTCAGTGGCTTGGGCGTGGGCTGTGAACCAAAGGCTCACGGGTTCCATTCCCAGTCAGGGCACAGGCCCGGGTTGCAGGCCAGGTCCCCAGTGGAGGCCACGTAAGAGGCAACCACACATTGATGTTTCTCCCCTCTCTTTCTCCCTCCCTTCCCCTCTCTCTAGAAATAAATTAAAAATCTTTTAAAAATACTGTAACAGTTTGATAAAATTAAAAAAATAAAACAAAACAGTTTCTGGGGTTGGTAGTGGAGAGATAGACTACAAATTAAGTGCAGATTGCTTTCTTAAAAAATGGACAATGAAAGAGAGTACTTAATTGAGCTGTGGAGGGAAAGTGTTCTTTGGTAGAGGGAAAAGATCGCAGCACACTGGATTTGAAGATGGAAGGAGGGATTTTCAAAATGTTGTAAGACTTTTAACTTTACTTATCATCTTCCATAAAAAAAGTTTCATTACCAATTAGCCCAGGTTTGGAATGGCCTGCTTTAATCTTCTGAGCCTTAGGGTTTTCATCTGTAAAATGTTGACACTCATAGCACCTTCACCTCACAGGGTAATTGATGGGATTAAATGCACAACACAAGGAAAGCTAAGGGCACAGTGCCCGGCACATAGACCAATGTACATTATCTTAAAAGAAATTTGAACGGTGGAGGATCCTTGCTTTGTTCAGAAACATATATCTTTAAGTTTTATTGTAAAATGATACATATAAAATTATCCTATTAATTCATTTAACATTTCGATTTAGGAACTTAGAGGCTGCCTTGAAATACTAATCTAGATAAAATCAAATTAATCAGGGGCAAGAGTTTCAGGCTAAGATAGAGCTATACTGAAAAATACTTAGGAGTTATTATATTGCTAAAGGACTGTCATGAAACTTTAAAAAATGCGAATTCACCTATAATCATAAGCAGCTGTTCCTTTCAAAATTAAGTCACTGTTTGTTCTTTTCTTTTTTTTTTTTTTCTGACACTACAGTACCCTGCTTTCATTAGAAGCCTTTAACAAGTCACAGCTCCTTCGCTATCAAAACCTTTTTTGAAAACCTGGCTCAGAGGAAGCCACACACTGTTTACAGAAAGGATCCGTGTGGTCACTCTAGGACAACTGTCACTGTCACCAGCACGTCTGGTATCAGAAGAGTAAGGGAAGGCTGGTGTGTGAAACAAAGTCGACAACTAGGGAGCCCTGAAAAGGGAGAGGTTTTAACTGAGAAACGCAGAGGATGAAGGTCTGACTGCAGGGAAGCAATCTCGCGGGGAGGATCAGTTTCCAGGGGTGCACCGCCGGCTCCGGCACGAAAGGGGCGCAGGTGTTGCCCTCCCCCGGCGACCCCACTGCTTTCTCCCCCGCGCCGCCGCCCCTTCCCCCGAGCCCTCCAGTTACCTTTCTCGTCCTCATCGATGCGCAGGGCAATGGAGATGTACTCGAAGGCCTGTTTGTGGAAAGCTCGGACGCGCTCGGCCTCTCCGCCCGGCACTGGCGCCGGAGGTGAGGCCGAGGCCGGCGCGGCTGGGGAGCTCCTCTTGGCGGCCATGAGGGCGCGGGAGAAGCGCTGGCAGAGCCACACGAAGAGGAGCCCCAGGTGGAAGGCGACTAAACGTAGCAGCGCGAAGCCTGCGAACAGCGGGTAGGAGAAGTAGTATAGGTTCCGCTTATGCGGCGACTCCGGCGGAGGGGCTGGCCTGGGGGCGGGACGGGCGGGGGCCAGGCAGGGGGGCGGGGGCCTGGGAGGCACCGGGCTGCTGCGGCCGCCGGAGCCTTTCTTCTTCCCGCGTCCACCTGGAGAATTCATTCACAGCTCCCACTGCCGCCGCCGCCATAACCCGCCTCCCGCAGACCGACGGCGACCAAGTGACGGCAGCGGCCACTGGGACGGCGAGGGCCACAGACCCCCGCGTTCCGGCCGGTCCCAGGAGCTCTGCACCTCGACGCACTGCTCCGCGGCCCCGCCCCTTTCTCTTAGCGCTGGCAGAAGCACTACCCCTTCTCTCCAAGCTGAGGTCGGTGGCTCCTGCCCCTCCCTCTCTCGGTCCTCTTAGCTGTGTCTAGTATCTCTGAGCGGTGGCCGCGCGCGCACGCCTTTCCGTGTCTTTCTCCGGCGCGCGCGCACGCCGCCGTCTTTGTTGACTTGAGCTCCTAGTGCGCGTGTGCGGAGTCCGCCCTCCGGTCCTTTCCCGAGAAACTACAATTCCCAAAGTGCAGTTCGGCCATACGTCGTGCACTGCCCCTGGGAACCTCTGGGAACCCCTTAGCGGGGAATACTGTTCATCAGTTCAGCGAAATACTGAGCTGCAGTTTGGGGTCGGTAGGCTTGTTTGCAGGGTGTCTATCTCGTAGTGTCGTCGTTTTCTTATGAGTATTTATTTCAGTATTTTCTGCCCGTCTTTCGCATAGAATAATTACTCTGCGTTCCATCTCAGAAGCAATGGGTACCAATCTAGGAATTATCTAAGAAGCAGTAGTAGAGACATACAAATTTTAAGGTCGCCAAAACGAAAATATTAGCTCAATGCGATGAAGTCAATGATTCCAGAGGTTCAACTGAATTACTATGTTTAGATGAAGAATTAATTTATTTGAGTAAGGGAATTTTTAAGGTTTACACTAATCGTCCCATAGTTTACTGAGGAATCCACACTGGATTCCTTGTGGAATTCCTTGGAAATCCAGTGTGGATTTCCACACTGGAAACCCGCCCCCCAACCCTTGATCTACTCTATGTCCCTTCCTTTGGGGATCTGCCTATTCACCTCTGCTGCCAGCACAGAACCCCACCTCTGAGATCACAGAGATGGAAATAGTAGGTCAATCGTACCCTCCTAGGAACTGGAATCTTGGATGGAAACACTGGGATAGAAGGTAGTATGAACTGAATGTTAAAAGAGCAGGCCTATGGTTCACTTCAGTGAGATCCCCAGAGATGCCAGGTACCTAGTCCGGTCACTTTATAATGTAAACTATCTAATAAACTAACTATTCAGCCTATTTCTCTTAACTTCTGTTTCTCCACTACTCTGCAAGTATAGGCTACTGGAGACATGACTTGCTCCCTGTTTCCTTCCTACTTCTCTCTCCCTCTTCGTTCCTGTCTGTGCTTATTCCAGTTCCTCATGCTGAAATGCCCTCTTTAACATATTGATTCATTTCAACTGCTGACTTCCCTCTTTTGAGCTCCATAGTACTTTTTGCTGTTGTGTGAAATTTATTATACATATATCATGTAAACAAGAAGTATATAACTTGTATGTATAATTCAAAGAAAAAATAAAACAAACAACATCCAGTTTATGGCAAACTAATGTAACCAGCTTCTTGAAGCACTCTGAGGCTCTCCCTAATTTCAGACTTTCTCTTCTACAGAAAGCCACTATCCTGAATTTTGTACTCATCCCTTTGCCTTTCATTTTGGTTTTGCATATATGTGTGTAGTTACCTCTGAACAATATACTGCATCGTTTTGCCTGGTTTAGACACCAGTGTAATCATACTGCCTGTGTTCTTCTTAATTAACTTTTTCTGCTCAATATTTAAGTGTTCGAGATTCCTGTTTGTTGATTTTTTTTTTTATCCTCAATTAAGGACATTTTTTCCTTTTTTTTTTTTTTTTTTTTTTTTTGAGAGCAGAAGGGAGAAAGAGAAACATTGATGAGAGAAACAAACATCGATTGCCTCCTGTATGCGCCTCAACTGGGGTTGAACCCCCAACCTAGGCATGTGCCCTAACTGGGAATCGATCCTGGAAACTTTTGGTTTATGGAACAATGCTCCAACCTACTGGCCAGGGCCTTTCTTGTTGATTTGTATAGCTATAGCACTTTTATTTTCACTACTATATTCCATTATATGAATTTACCACATTTTATTTTAGTTTGGTGCCAGTTTTTTCTTTCATCTTAAGTAACTACTATAAGATTTTGTTTATTTTTTGAGAGGGGAATGGAGAAAGGAGAGAAACATCAATGTGTGGTTTCCTTTCACGCGCCCCCTGCTAGGGTCCTGGCCTGTAACCCAGGCATGTGCCCTGACTGGGAATAGAACCAGCGATCCTTTAGTTTGCAAGCCAGCACTCAATCTCAGCCACACCAGCCAGGGACTACCGTAACTTTTTAACTTGGCCAAGAGATGGTCCAATAATAGAGTGGTTTTGGAGTTAGACTGGTTGCATTCAAATCCCTGCCCCACCACTTCCTGTGATCTTGGACTAGTAACTCAGCTTCCACATCTGTTTTAGCTTCTACATCTCTTACATAAAAACAGTAGTAGCCCTGGCCAGGAGCTCAATTGGTTAGAGCGTTGTCCCCATATGCCAAGACTGCGGGTTCCATCCCCAGTCAGGGCACATACAACAACAAAATCAGTGTTTCCCTCTCTTTCTCAAATTAATCAATCAATAAATTAATTAAAAATCAGTTGGTAAGTAAAAAATTTTTAAAAACATAGTAGGTGGTAGTGCCTGGAATGAAGTTGCTGCTTGATATTTGTTCAATGAAGAATGGCTCTCCCACAGCTGTGTGTATATGTATGTGTGTGTATGTATATATGTATATATATGTATATATACATACACACACATACATATACACACACACATATATATGGTATATAATTCAACTAAATTCATAGTATAATTCAACTAAAATGAACTACTGGTAAATTTCTGAGCATTCTTCACCGTTTCCCAGGACCATAAGTATCCTCAGGTCATTTTTGTTTCCCTTGCTTCTCCTGCTACCTTCACTGTCAAAAATCCTGTAGGGCTTAAGTATAATGTTTTCTTGATTGATCCTTCCCTTATCACCTCCAGCAGAAATGATCCTTTTTTTTAAAGGATTTTATTTATTTACATTAGAGAGAGGGGAAGGGAGGGAGAAAGAGAAGGAGAGAGACATCCATCATTTGCCTCTCCCATGGCCACAACTGGGAACCTGGCCCACAACCCAGGAATGTGCCCTGACTGGGAATCAAACAAGCCACCTTTTGGTTCTCAGTCTGGCACTCAGTCCACTGAGCCACACCAGCCAGGGCAGAAATGATACTATTTTTTTAAATTCTTATGAGAATATGGTTGTGTTATTCTATGGCTCTTCTCATATATTGCCTTGTATAATAGTTATTTAAATACTTTATTACCTCCTTATATAAATGATAAACTTACTTCAAGGAAGTGGCTTATTTTCTGCACCTAGCCTGAACCTTGAATATGGTACTCATTTAATAAAGATTAATAATTTGAAAAATAATTCAAACATGGTAATTATTGTAGAAATATGTTGCTGTGTAATAGACCAAACTCACTGACTTAAGAAAACAGCCATTTATTTACTCACAATTTTATGAGTCAGCAATTTGGGCTGGATTAACCTGGGTAGTTCTTCTGCTGGCATTGCCTCGGGACATTCATGGGGGTGCAGTCATCTGATGGCTGGACTGGGGCTGAGTGGGCTAGCTATCCTCACTCACATGTGCAGATGCTGGTGGTGGCTGCTGGCTGGTGCATATATCTTCAGCAGGGTATTCCAGAGTTCTTTACATTGGATCTGGCATCTACAACAGTATGAGTGGAGGCTGCAAGGCCTCTTGAAACCTAAACTCCATCGTTGCACAATGTTATTTCTGTTGCTTTTTTTTTTTTTGGTCAGAGTAAGTCACAAGGCCACCTACAATGTAAGAGATGGGAAAATAAATTCTATATGTTGATGGAGGAGTGGCAAAGTCACATTGTAAAGGGATGTGTGTGTGTGCGTGGGTATCCCTTTTTACATACAGAATTATTGTGGCATCTTTGCAAGTAATCCGCCACAGTGATTATGTATCAAATTTCTTTTTACCTCAAATTCAGATTGGAGCTTAGGATGGATGGCTCATTTGGGAAATCATTGCCCAACCATTTTGCTGAATTATAAAAACCATATTTTAATCATGAGGTAAATTAACATACTTAAGTTTATGGAGAGAACAGTGATGATGGTGACTACTACCACTAACTAACATTGAACCACATTCTGAGCTAAGCCGTTTAACTTTTACTGTGTTATTTAATCATCACTATTTGAGTTAAGATTATCTTCATTTTTTAAAATAGAGAATTTGAAACTCTAACAGTCTGTTACTTGCCCAACGTCACATATTAGTTAATGACACATACTTCAGGGTCTTAAAAGAAAAATCTAGGCTTCCAGAGAAAAACATTTTTATGTAGTCTGTTTATATTTTATTAATTATGAAATATGTGTTTAGCCCTTGGAGAAGGGGTTATCTTTCATTCCTGGTCATCCATGTGTTGAGTTTCTGGCTTCTGGCTTCCCACTTGCTAACTCTGATATCCAGTTGTGCTTAATATTGACTGTGCTTTTCTGTACCTTGCCCATTTGGGGGAGGCGGGGTGTGGTAACAACATAGATTAAGAGTCAGAAAGACTTGAGTTGGTATCCTAGTCCTGTCACTTATTAGTTGTGTGAAATAAAACAAGTTCTTTAACTAGTTAACACCTTTGGAAAATGGGTGGAATAAGAATTAAATTACAACATGAAAGAATACATCTAAAACCTCCAGCATAATACCTGTAACATAAGAGGGCTCAATAAATTTCATTTGTTTTTGTCTCTTACACCTACTATCCATTCCAGAATTCAGACTCTACTGGGATCTCAATTTTTAGTAACCTCAACACATTTTCTGCTTCTTGAAATTACTTCCCAGTCACATCCATTTTCTGAATTAATCTCTTCCTAAATTTGTCCCAAGGATGTTACCCTGGCCTTATAATCTGTTTGGTCTGAAGATCCTAACCTTCTCAGCCATTTAACCCACCATTTGACAGCCTCCCAGTTTTCAGATGGTGAAGACTTGGAGAACACTTAATCTTGAATGGAATCTGGGCCAGTTTCACCAGAACAAAAAGGAGGAGCTGAGTACTGTGCCAACTAATCCAGGACATTCAGTCACTTTATCACTTTAGCCCATTAATCTATTTACAAAGTGACTACCACCAAGTAGTTTTTTTTCCCCCCTGGATATTTTAGCTCTACTCTCCAGCTTGAAAGACGTTGGATTATTTGAAGTAGGGACTAATGACAGGTATTAAAGTCCTCCTTTAAATTAAAAAGAAGAGTAAAATAAAATGACACACCCAGAACCAACAGAGGAAGTGACCGATTCTGAAAAAGGCAGAAAACTTGAAAGGGAAACAAATTAAAACGACATAGTTGGCCCTGTCTGGTGTGGCTCAGTGGATTGACTGTCAGCCTGTGAACCAAAAGGTTGATGGTTCCATTCCCAGTCAGGGCACAGGCCTGGGTTGCAGTCCAGGTCCCAAGTTGTGGACGTGTGAGAGGCAAATGATGGATGTTTCCCTTCCTCTCTTTCTCTCTTCCTTCCCCTCACTCTAAAAATAAATTTAAAAAAAATTTTAAAAAGGCATAGCTGAAGGCAAGGGATGGGAGGAGTAAAGTAACAATTAGGTGATTATTATCCTATTATCTGTGTTAATAAGCAAAAACATAATTGTGGGCAATTAACCATTTCCCTGTATTGAGTCCACATTGTGGTACTTATTATTGATTCACTTGTTCAACAAATAGGTATTAAGCATGGACTGGCAATGAGTAAGGTACCAAGATTATAATAGGGAATAAGATCAAACTTATAGTCTGTTGCAGTGGCCAAAAAACTCAAATAGAAGCTAGCAACAGTGGTCAGACATATAGCATATTAGTTCCAAGTGTGGGTGTGAAATTAAAAAATCTGTGTATGATGTGAATGATGGAGACCAAGAAACTGAAGAGTAGCACCCCTTTATAGGATGGGTAGCTGTTACCCAGCTCCAGCTGATTTTTGCCTTTCAGGAATGTGTGGTCTACTAGTGCCAGATTTTTTAAACATTCCAAGAGAAACCAAAATTCTGAATTTTATGTGAATCTATTGCTTAATTGATATTGACCCAAAATTTTAAAACAAACCAAAACAAAGACACCAGTTTGAGAGTCTCTAGTTATAGATGACTTGTTACTAGTGAAAGTGTGGATGAGTTCATGGTTTTGAAATAGCAGTAGGTGTAAGAGTAAAAATTGTTGCTTAACCTGTTCAACTTGATTTTAAAGCTATGATTCTGTGGAAGCATAAGCAGAGTCAGCTGATACAAAATTAGAAATGAATGCCCTAAGATGATTATCCAAGGGTGTATTCAGTTACCACTTTAAACAAAATAGTTGGGTATATGATATAGCATTGCATTTCTATATTAGGATGGGCAGGGTGTGTTGACTCGAGTGCGCGTGAAAAGCAGAGTAGTGGGAACTGTTAGTACAGGGTGAATGTTGGCACACATAGGAGTTGTTTGCTTTCAAGGGCGGTTTCTACCAGCCGCGGTGGTTTCAGAAAGTTTTCTTTATCCTTGAGACCCTCCTCCTCATCTTATCCAATAAGTTCAATTCCTAAATTCTGGTAAGAATAATTGAGTTTCTCCATATAATGTCTTCATTGGTGTTTCAGTGTATGTTATATCCACCCTGCCCATTCCCAGCTTTGCTTAAATACTTATTCTTTGTTCAATACTACTCCAAAGATACCTACTTATATTTATCTCAATCTCATCTGACCTCCTTCAGAATTTATGCTCCATAGCATTCAACTTAACCTTTAGTCAATCATTATCTTATATTGTCATTTATATGTACCACATCCATGTCTGATCTTTGATGAACAAGAAGAATACAGATTTATGAGAGAAGGCACTGTTATTTACATATCTCTTAAACTGCCCAAGAGTTTGAGGTCCTCAAGATCAGCTCCAGGTTTGATTTACTAGGAGGACTCACAGGATTCAGAAGATAGTCAATAGTCACTGCTATGATTTATTACAGCGAAAGGATACAAAGCAAAATCAGCACAGGGAAAAGGCACACGGGGCAAAACCTGGAGGAAATGAGGCACCAGCTTCCGAGAGTCTTCTCTCACTGGATTCACACAGGACACGCTTAATTCCTCCAGCACTCGGTTCTGACAACACATGAGAAATGTTGTTTCCCAGGGACACTCATCGGAAACTCAGTGCTTGGGTTTTTGTTGGGGCTGATTATGTTGGCACCCTCTGCCTAAGACACACCAAAATTCCAGACCACTAGAAGGAATATGCAGGTACCTGATATAAACCACACTGTTTGCACCAACGGTTTAGGTACAATCAGACACTCTTATCATTTAGAGAAAGTCTATATCAGTGTAGGGAGCTGTTTATTATTCAAATTCCCAGAAAGCAGCCAATCTTTCAAGCAGGCCTAAGGGTAGCAGTCTCAGCCTAATATGTTAACTGTTTTCTTCGAGCTACTAATGAACACCTGGGTGAAGGGAAGCATGAACTGGAAGATTTTTCTTTTAATACTATCATACAACCAATTAGACTCATTACTCACATAGACACATTACTCACATTCTTTGTCATTATTGAACGTTTTATATAATATTTTCTAATTAATTTTTTAAAACAAATTCATGATTTTGGTAAAAAAAGTTCAAACACTAATAAAAAGTTTTGTATAAAGCAAAGACTTCCCCTCCTCATTTTCCCTCTCCAGAGGTAACCACTATTAATAGTTTGTTGTATATCTCTCCAGGCTTTTTCCTATGCATATACAAATATATATGTGCAAAAATAGAATCTCACTACACGGATTTTCCTACAACATGCATTTTTTTCATATAAAATTATTTTGTGAATGTCTTTTTATGCCAATACCTTCAGATCTACCTCATTCTTTTCAATGGCTACACAGTGGTCCATTGTATTGAGATACAACAATTTAACCTATTGCCAATCTTTTCCTATTAAAAACTATGGTACAATAGGTATCTATATCTTTGTACGGCTTTGTGTTTCTATGGGATAAAGTTCTAGAAGTAGAATTGACACATCAAAGTAAAAATTCTGTTTATCTCTTTCATTGTAAGCTCATAGAGAGTATAAATTCTTTATATAATATGGTAGTGAATGTTTTTTGGCTAACTACTCAGAATCCTTTCCCTTTCTTCCTCCTTCCTACCCATTCTAGGTGTTTCCCTTGTGGAAGCAATCCTCTCTCAATAGCAGTCATGCAATTTAGGTGGGATTAACTAGCACTGAGTCACATCCTGTCATTGTTTAGGGATGAACAATAATTCACGTCTGTGTTAGTCTACCCAGGCACCCACATTATCAGAATAACCGGTTCAAGGTGGACAGACCAGAGCCAAGTTCAGACTGTCGGTCCATCAGTAGACCTATGAGAAGTGATGCTTTCTCTCCTTGAATGTGAAAAAGCAAGAATGTAGCCCCCAATACTTTTGGCAATCATCTCTCACCCATGAGAAGAGCAGCCTGAGGTCGGAAGCTGATTGTATAGAGGAGAAAAGGGAGATAACTGCAGAGAAACCACAGAGAAGCCACAACTAATCTTTGTCTGATGTCCACTTTATTGCCCGGTTTTTCAGTTGTTATCCATAAAGTCTTCTTTATTGTTTAACAAATATGAGCTGGGATTTATATTACTGGACACCTAAAGCATACTAATACATTTGTCCTTTATGTATAGCCGGAGGCACAAACTTTGGAATTAGATGGATCTGGTATGATATTTCAACTAGTTGTATAATTACTTATGGAAAAATATGTGAGAATTTTATGAGTCTATTTTATCATCTTTTTTTTAATGGGAATAATCATATGTACAGTACCTTACAAGGCTATTAGAATATCATGTGGTGGAATAAGTAAATTACTTTGCAGGGTACCTGAACATAATTGAACTTCTAATTAAATTTTTTCTGCACTCTCCCATATATGTGTACATTATCAATGCATTTTGATATTATAAAGAAAAAACATTAAAAAATAATCATGTATTAGGTGCCGCCCTGACTGGCTTGGCTCAGTGGGTTGGGTATCATCCTACAAAACAAAAGGTTGCAGGTTCAATTCCTGTCAGGGCACGTTCCTGGGTTGTGGGCCAGGTCCCCGGGTGGAGGTGTGCAAGAGGCAACGGATAGATGTTTTTTTCCCTCTCTTTCTCCCCCCACCAAAAAAAAAAAAAAATAGTACTCGCTTTGGCAGCACATACACTAAAATTGGAATGATACAGAGAAGATTAGCATGGCTCCTGCACAAGGATGACACACATAAAAATAAATAAATAATATCTAAAATAAAATAAAATAAGGTGGTATACGATCAGTTTGTGGTTTCAATAACTACAGAAATTTTAGGCAGATTTAAGGAAACCAAAGTAATTTATTTTTCCTGTGGGAATGGGGTGGGGATGGCCGAGGGGGCTGCTGGAAAGGAAGGAAGTCCCTTGGGAGACAGCCAGGCCATAGTCGTGCCATATTTTAGGCATTGTGAGGTACTGGATTTCCCCACAACCCTTTCAGGTGTTCAGAGGGGAAACTGCGGCCCAGATAAGACAAAGGAATTCTGAGTGCTTGGGGCAAAGCCAACCCCCGCCCCCACCCCCCCCCCCCCCCCCCCCCCCCCCCCCCCCCCGTCCCTGCTTTACGTGCTCTCCCTTCTCTGCTAAGTACTATCCAGGACCTCCCAGGAGGAAGCCCTCCCTGGGACCAGCCCCACCCAGGAGCCCTGGGGCCAAGAGATAATGTGAAATACCAATGGCAGACCAAAGGCAGTAAAAGCCTCTTTATTTTTATTTTATTTTTTAAATTTTTATTGTTATTCAATTACAGTTGTATGCCTTTTCTCCCCATCCCTCCACCCCCACCCCAGCTGAACCCACCTCCCTCCCCCACCTCCACCCTCCCCCTTGATCTTGTCCATGTGTCCTTTATAGTAGTTCCTGTAATCCCCTCTCCTCACTGTCCCCTCCCCACTCCCCCCTGGCTATTGTTAGATTGTTCTTAACTTCAATGTCTCTGGTTATATTTTGTTTGCTTTTTTCTTCTGCTGATTAAGTTCCAGTAAAGGTGAGATCATATGGGAAGCAACCCAAGTGCCCATCAGCAAATGAGTGGATCAAAAAACTATGATATATTTACACAAGGAATTCTATGCAGCAGAGAGAAAGAAGGAGCTTATACCCTTTGCAACAGCATGGATGGAACTGGAGAGCTTATGCTAAGTGAAATAAGCCAGAGGGTGAGGGACAAATACCATATGATCTCACCTTTAACTGAAAAGCCTCTTTCTAGGAAGAAAAGTAAAGTGGTATGACTACCTATTTCCTTTGTATTGCCCAAGTTTGTTTTTGAGAAGTGGTTTCGACATAAATTAGCATGGAATGGCTCTGAGTATCTTAAAATTGAGATATCAAAGTTATATATTATACCTATTATTTAGTAACCCATGACTTATTTATAAACATAAATTTTAGTTATTTGGATTTGAAAAAATAATAAAATCAACTTTTAAACATTCAAGATCATTTAGAACATTTTAGAAAAAATCTAAATATAATCTGTTATGAGAAATGGCAGAAATAATTGACAATTTAGATTGGAAATGATAAGGTTAGCCTTTTCATTTTTATTTCCTGAGATCATGTCTGTATTAATAAAAATCAAAGGAATGCACTGTATTTATGTCTTTACAAAGCTCATTTTGTATGTTCCTTGATATACCATTATTTCTGAGATGGAGCTAGTGGCAAGGGTGCTTGGGTATGGGGTTTGGTAAAGGAGCCAAGGGAAATATGGGTAGAGCAGTTGTCTTCCTATATTAGCCATCAAAAGATACTTCCTTGGAAAAGTGATTTATGGAATCTGGAATATATATTTGTAGGTTGTCTTGAGGAGTGGCTCATGTCCCTCCCCATAAACTGTGCTCAGAGGGCCCATTTACACTCAATGAATTCTACCATAGATTAATGCAAACACGTCTGTGTGTGCATGCACAAGCATGCTGAATCACGTTTTTTACTTCTCTGAGCTCTTTCTTTTCCACAAATTTCCTAAGAACTAAATAGAAGCAACAACAATAAAGTTAGAACATCATTATAATATTGAAGTAGATAGAGATAAAATAGGTACTTTAAGTTTACAAAGCAGTTCACCCATCTTGCCTCATTTGAGCCTCTCAATGAAGTAAGCATTGTTATCCTAATTTTATGTGAAAAAACGTGACGCTCAGAAGAGTTAAAATCTTTGGTTAATTTCACATGGCAAACAAGTGAAGGAACCAGGTTTTAATATTTACACCCAAATCAAGTGTTTCTCTACTACACATATAATATTATTCCTACATAGCTATTGCCTGTCTAATAGGTTAATGTTTTATAAATGGAATTTGCACCAAGTATGTAAAAAGGAGGTCAAGCACAGGTGTTCTTTATTATTGCAGCTTTTAGAATTCTAGTTCTAGAATCTTTAACTACTATCTCCTTAAAACTCCAAGAAGGACAGGAAGTCTAGAGTAGAACTTTGGTGCCAGTGCTTCTTTCCCTATGTAGTCACTCTTTTTGAAAGTATATTTATTGAATATAAGAAACAAACAAATACAAAGATGAGTATAGTTAAGATCTTTGTCTCCAAAGAGCTCAAAATCTAATTGTGTTTAACTGTACACAAAATAAAGGCAGAATGAGGAAGTACCATAATAGAAAGACATAATAGAAGCAGATGAGAAGAGGACTGCACAGTTTGACACAAGTTCAAATAACAGTTAAATGTCTTTTCAAGCTGTCCAGACAGTACACATTATTGAAAATTCCCTCATAATCATGGTTCCCAGGGCCTCATCTTTAGAATCTTTTAATTCATATCAAAACTTAGCATTCTGCAGTATCTTTAATTAACTTTATGCTTCCTCTTACTTTCTTGGTAATTCATTTACATCATTTCTGTCATTTTTTAAATCTGCCCATCTCTCTGCTGTAATGGCTTGTTTTCTGACTCTTACAATTAATAAATTGTAAAAGTAAAAACTTTGGCGAAACCTTTTTGTACACCACACTAATTCTTCTTCTTTAGTTTGAAAGAAACCTGGCTGACACTTAGTTCTGTGCTGTAGCCTTCAGTAATCATTTTTACATTGCCTTTTTTTTGTCTTCAGAAGTGTCAGGTGTATATATTAATATTGGATTTTGACTATGGATCAACTCAACTCAATTAATGTTGTGCACCTGCAACGTACTAGGCACTGGGTGAAGTACAAAGATATATAAGACGAGGTCTTTGCTATAAAGGAGCTCAGAGCCTAACTTCCTACTTTACTGTCAGTACTTAGAAAATGTAAATCGGCAGCTCTTCGTTACTTTCTGGAATTTGGTAATATACATTGAGGGCCTACTATGTTTGGGAAATGTATGGATATATTATAATATAACAGTGCACTTAACTATTGTCTTAAATTTCCCCAATTATTCTCTGGTCTTATTTGTTGTTATTTCCCACTCCTGAAAAGCACTTAATCTTCATTTGAGTCATTATGTTTACTAGTTGGTTTTTGTATTCTCTACTATGCACTTGCGTCTTTGCATCAGACTTACGTGAAAAATCCTCAGAGTGCTATGTGGTAGCTGTCACCAATCACAATCCTAATCAAGTATACATTATAAAACTTTAAAAACATACCCACAAGACTAGCTCCTAAACAAATTTTATTTTCTTTACATCTTTATACATGCAGTTTTTAGAGTAGCAAAATGAAGTTGTCCTCTACCTCAAAAAAAACTTAATGTGATAATCTTAAATATTTCCATATTTCTACAGTCATGATTTTGAATGGCTGATATTCCATTCAATCGATATGCCATAATTTACTCTCCAAATATTTGGTGTTTTCAAATTTTCATATTATAAAGTGCAACTACAAATTAGATTATTGAGCCAAAGGTATGAACTTTAACGACTGTTACTTAAAATTGCACTAAAATAAATGGAATTTATTTGAATTAAGACAATCCGATTTACTAGTTTCTGTTTACTACTTACAAATTGCGTGAAGGCAAATTATCCTTTGTATTTTGTACAAAAACAACAGTATCAATAGTATCACGTTTTGGAAAGCTTTGCATATTGCCAGTCTTGATACAGACGTAAGGTAGCATTAATATCGCATATTCACAACTTAAAGGACTTGAATCAAGGCTTACTACGAACCCCCCAAACACTGCTGCTTCGTTTGGCTTTAGAGTGAAACACTGACATTCTTTCGCAGACTGTTGAGCTTGGGTTTGAGATTTTTCTAGTTAGGACTACCGAGCAAGTGGTTTCGGTTGGGAGAGGAAAAGCTTGGGCAGAAGCTCTCCGGCAGCACCGAGCCCGGGCGGCCGAAACCCTGCCCGCGAGCGGGCAGTGGGCCTGCCGTAGAGGTGGCGCGCGCCCTGGCAGGGCAGGTCGAGGAATGACTCTCTCTCACAGCCGGGATGGCCCGACCTTGCCTACCATACTCTGCGAAAGGATTAGAGAAAGGTAGACTTCCCACGCCTCAGGGACATTCCTCAACCTAGGCCTGCGGGGCAGTTCTGCGCAAGCGCGTCAGACGTGCGACAGCCCTCACTTACGGCGGAAGCGGTTTGTGCTGGGAGTTGGTGGCGCGCTGCGGGTCTCTTAGGAACGGACGGCTCGGGCGCGGGTAATCAGCCCCCTTCACCCCTTTCATCACTTCTTGTAGGATCTCGGGATCGTGGAGCTTCCGGACCTGATGCGGCCACTCAGTCGTGGACTGTCTCTCCCTGCTTCTCTACTGCTCGGGGTGATCCAGCGCCCAGGTGGGGGTGAGGGGCGGGGTCGGGGGCTTCTCTCGACTCCGTCCTGGCGGCGTAGTGTTGAAATCTCCCGGGTAACACATGGTTGTTCTTGTTTTCCAAGACTGGTAGCCGGGGACTGTGACTTGCTGGGTCCGCCATGGAGCCAGAGCAGATGCTGGAGGGACAGACGCAGGTACTCGGAGGCCCTGGATTCATGGTGGCGGTGTGCAGCGGGAAAGGGTGGCCGATGTCTCTTTGACCTGTGTTTTGTTTTCTAGGTTTCAGAAAATCCTCACTCTGAGTACGGCCTCACAGATAACGTCGAGGTAACTCACCCGGTTTCTAAGCTGTTTCTGTGCGTCTCTGTAAGAGCTGGAGGAACTTGGGATCCATTTTTACTAGGTTGCTTTGCCCAAGGGAAAACTTTATCTTAATAAAGCAAATACTAGAAAATTACAGAGAGCTTGTTTTATTAGCAGTACTAACACTTCATGGTATTTAGACGTACAAATTAATTTTGAGTCAAGAGGTTGAGCTTGTGAAAGTGATACAAAGAAATACATGCATTGCTAGTGGAGACATGGAATCATTTTGCTTGGTGTCTCTTAATACATCTATTGGAATATTGCTTTGGAGAAACAGCACATTAAAATTAAGAAGGCCATTGTCTTTGTAGCAGAATTGTGTTGGTATAGTCAGCATTTAATAAATGTTGATTTCTTTGCAGAGTTCATTAGTCAGGTGCCATTGGAAGCTATAACATACATAGTAGACACTTTTTGCCTTAGATGGTTAAGTCTGAATTCAGAAAAAAACATGAAAAAGAAGGTAACTTTTATAGAGCTTTTCATATAAGTGCCAAGAGATTATTGTCTAAATGTAGAAGTTACTTTGTAAATGAATGAATAAATGATGGAAAAATTAATTAACCAGAGCTGGGTGGAATTGGTTAGGAAGACAGAGACTTCTGGAAGGAGATGTATGCCTTTTACTGTAAAAAGAAAGACATTACTGGTGATTAAGGTTGGATACATGGGGGAAGGAGCATTTCCAAGGACAGTAATAATAGTAACAGCTCCTAATATTTCCTTTTTTATTTTTGTCAAATGGAGAGAGAGAGAAAGAGAGACAGATACCGATTTTGATTTGTTCTATTTATTTATGCATTCATTGGCTGATTCTTGTATGTGCCGTGATCTGGGGTCTGACCCGCACCCTGCAGCCTTGGCGTATGGGGTTGTTGCTCTGACCAACTGAGTACCTGGCCAGGGCCTAGCTGCTAATATTTCTTTAGCCCTTTTACTATGTACCAGACACACTCCTAAGTAATTTGTATATATCTTCAGTTCTGTAAGGCTCAGAGAAGTTGAGTAACTTGTCCAGGGTTACCAGGAGGTTACTTGGAGAGCTGTGTGTTAAACCTAGGCAGGTTGACACTTTTAAAGTACAAGTAAATTGTATTGCCTATCTTGACCAACTCCTACAGTTTGCTGGCCTTTGGAGTGACTACTCTGTGCCTAAAAAATTGCTTGGAATGTTGATTGTTTGGTATCGGTTTATTGCTTTGATATCAGTACTGATAAGAGAATCTTTCTCTTTCTGATGCAATTTCTAGTTGAACTTAATCCTGCTGATGGGGTGAACATGCACTATACCACTTTGTTTTCCAGTTATTAAAGAGGCTTTTTTTTTAGGCATCAATAATCTTTTCTTCATGGTGTTTGTATATGATGCCAGAGCCATACTACTGTAGAGCAATGATACCCAAATGCTTTTTCTCAAACCAGAGACCAATTTCCATGGTAAAGGAGAAAAAAATGAGAATGAGTGGAATGAGTGTTTAATAATGATACGTTATTTGGTAATTGGTCTTCCTGCTTCTATAATTTTAAAATGCTTTTTCTTTTATGAATTAATGGTGATAGTAAAGTAATAATTATGTTTGTAAGTTTTTACTTGGCAAAATAAAATTAACCCTATATTCCTTCACTTCTTGTATTATTTTATTTCTAATTTACTTGTTTGTGAGATAGGAAAGTCTGAAAACCACTATTCTGCAGTTGCTGCTGCTGCTTTTTCCCTTATGATTACATTTTATTTCCTTTATTGGCTTATTAGTTACAGTTTCTTTAGGTGTTTGCTTTAGGGTTTATAGTATGCAAGTTTAACTTATCACAATTTACTGTCAAGTGGTGGTATATTTTTTCATTTATGGCAGGGGTGTCAAACACATTTTCATTGGGGGCCACATCAGCCTGAAGTAATATTACTTCAAATTATTTCCAAGTATTTTGTTTAACTTATTTGTGCTTTCCTGTGTATTCTTGAACATATGGGATATAATAACTGGTTTAATGGAATTACCTATTATCATTTGTGCCACTTCTGGGTCCTTCTGTGGATTGATTTTTCTCCTTATTACAGGTAGTATTTTCCTGCTTCTTTGTCACCTGGCAATGTGAATTTTACCTTGTTGGGTACTTGTTATTTTTGTAATCCTTCAAACATTTTTTTAAAAAAATTTTATTCAATAGCTCATCAGGGAGAGAGAGAAACATCACATCAGTTTGTTGCTCCACCCATTTATGCATTCATTGGTTGATTCTTGTGTGTGCCCTGACAAGGGATGGAACTCACAACCTTGGTGTGTGAGAATGATGCTCTAACCAACTGAGCTACTCAGCCAGGGCCTCAAACGTTGAACTTTGTCCTAGGAATTAAGTTACTTGGAAACAATTATTTTAAAATATTTATTTACTTTTGGAGGGAGAAAGAGAGGGAGAGAAACATCAGTATGCAAGTGGTTGCCTCTCACTACCCCCCATGTGGGGACCTGGCCCACAACCCAGGCATGTTCCCTGGCTAGGAATCAAGCCCTGACTGGGGATTGAATTGGCGATCTCTTGATTCGCAGGCTGGCGCTCAGTCCACTGAGCCACACCAGCCAAGGCTGGAAACAATTTTCTCCTTTTGAGGTTTGAGCTTCATTAGGTGGGTCCAGAACAGCCTTTGGTTTAGACCTTATTTTGTCTTCTTTCATATTCTACCCAATGCTTCATGTATTAGGAGGTTTTCCCATCCTAGGTCACAGAAACATGAAGCACTCCTGGCTGTGAGTGAAGTGCATAGGTGTGAGTGCCAGGGATTGTTCCTTCTGCTCATTCCATGCAGTTTTTTCCCTGACCTGGGGTAGTTCCCTGACACCTATGCACTGATAGGTACTCACTGGAAGGCTGGAAGGCAGTCTCCATTAGTGACTGACTGTGCAACTCTTTCCTCTCTGTGCAGCTCTCTCTTCTCCATGGGACTCTTCTTTAGTACTCTGCCCTACACACTCTAGATGGCTTGATCTCCCTGAGTTTTTCAACTCTGTTCTCAACTCAGGGAGGCTGCTGGGTTCTGCTTTGGTTCCCTTTTCTGCACTGCATCCTATTAAGTTCTCTAAGGCAGGAAACAGGTTGGGGCGTTCATAGGCTTACCTCTTCTTTCTCCTCATGTGATCATTGTTCTATACTGTTAACAGTTTGTGTACTATTACTATTTGTATTATAGTAGTTTGGAGATGTATATATTTTTAGATTAATACAGGATTTTGACCTAACTAAAGTTAAGCATAGCAATTTGGCACATACCGAATATTCAGTAAATATTTGAATGAAACAAATGAGAGGATTTGGTCAAGGAGTTTGTTATAGGATTTATAGGAATTACTTAGGTATTACTATTTCTTACTGAAGGCATTGATTGGAATGTCATGTAACCGACTAGTTTGTTAGGTATTATCTGTTGAAATTTACTAATGACTAATAAGTAACCAGTGGGCAAACAAATAGCTACTTTATTCATTGATTAGGTATAGAAGATTTTCTTATTAGGTCCCAAAATTAGATTGAAATCTTAACCAAACCTAGAATAGTTGCCTGACATAGTTATGGGAAGTATCCTTGGAAACCATGGTATATATTATGTAGGTATATCATTAAGGTTATTTTTTCCCCTTTTTATAAAGTAAAATTAAACCAAAAGGTAATGAATGTAGGAAAGTGTTTTTTTTTGGTTATTGATTCATTTATATTCAGTTTGAGTATGTTTGGAGCAAAATGGAAGTGCTCTTAATAGTGTTTTGTGTTTTAGATGGCTACTTATTTCTAGAGTAATTTCTAAATTTCTAAAATGGTAGGTTTTCAAAAGAAGGCAAAAATTTTCACTAGTTTTTGACACTCTGGATGCCAGATGAATATGTGAAAGGCCCCAGATGTGGGGGTTCTTAGGAGTGACATGTCTAAGTCACTGTTTCCTGAATATCATTCCAGTATCACCTTAATCATCTTTTCCATAGTGGTCATTTTCCCTTTTTTTTGTTACTACTTTTTACGTACTATTTTTTCTTTATTCACTTTAAAGAAATCATAGATGCATTTCTTTAAAAAAGAAATGTCAATGGAAAAAGCATTCTCCTTGGATAGAGGGCAACTATAAAAATGAAAACAATATAAAACAGTGCTAATATACAGAGTCTGGCAGAAGTAATGTCTGCTTGAGTGTGGCTGGTAGGATAATAATATGGGTATAATAATTGGTAGTTTTAATTTGAACATTTCACCTAAAATGTTATATGATATGCTTGAGTGTGATGTTGTTATGTTACAGAATTACATGCTTACGATTTTGTAATAAAAGAGTTTGTGATAAAAAAAGGGGCGTTATTTGTACTGGACCCTGTGTTTTAGCTGGATTCTATTGCCAATGGAAGGCCCCAAGTCTGAAGCCTATCCTATGTGTTGAAAGAGTTAAGCAAGTGTTACAGAAGTGTTAAAGACATATTAGCACCAAACTGAAACTTGGTCCTTGATACTATCTGTGATGAAAGAATTGAAATAGGACTACCTTTCTCACTGTGATTCAGTGCTACTTAGTGTCATGCCCAGACTTCTGGAAGCACACTGTAAGAAGGCATTCTCATGAAAAAAAGGAGGAGGACTTGTGTTTACTTCTAAAATGGCAGAGGGGAAAGTGAGAAAGAGTAGGATCTGGAGATATGACATTAAAAGAAAGATATGGTGGTGCTCTCAGAAAGAAGAAGCTTGAATGAAATTTAGAGATGGGTTTGATTTTATTTTGGCAGAGGATTTGCGGTTCAATACCAGTTTTTAGTCATTGGCTTGTCTTTTCTATTAGTGTCGTGTTTCCATTAACTTTTGTTTAGCACTCAGAATAAGTATTTGTAATATTCATGCTTGTTTTTTTGAATAGAGGATAGTGGAAAATGAGAAGATTAACGCAGAAAAGTCATCAAAACAGAAAGTGGATCTCCAGTCTTTGCCAACTCGTGCCTACCTGGATCAGACTGTTGTGCCTATCTTGTTACAGGGACTTGCTGTGCTTGCAAAGGAAAGGTAAGAGAGTACCTGCAGAGGGGTTATCAGAGAAAGCAAAATAAAGGCTTTTCTAACTGAAATATCATTAGCTATAGATAGTTATTTTCCTCTTTAAAGAATTCATAGATATTAAAGATATTTTTAAAGTCAGTCATAATCTCAGTTCAGATACTTTCATTTCTTTCCTCCTAGATCTTTGATCATATGCCTTGTTATAAAGATTAATAATCACAGTATATGTGTAATTTTTTTTAATCCTTGCCCAAGGATTTTTTAAAAAGATTTTATTTATTTATTCTTAGAGAGAGGGGAATGGAGGGAGAAAGAGAGGATGAGAAACATCCACGTGTGGAAGAAACATGGATTGATTGGTTGCCACTTGCGGCCCTGGCCTGCAATCCAGGCATCTGCGCTGATGGGGAATTGAACCAGTGACCTTTTGGTTCACAAGTTGACAGTCCACTGAGCCACACCAGCCGGGGCGAGAATATGTTTTCTTAGAGAGAAAGGGGGAGAGAGAGAGAGAGAGAGAGAGAAACATCAATTGCTTGCCTCCTGTGTGAGTCCGGAATGGGGATCAAACTCACAACTTTTTTTTGGTTGTGGGGACAACTCTCCTACTGAGGCACCCAGCAAGGGCAATGTATAGGTAATCTTATATCTCCTTTTTACTTAACTTTATAACATAAATCTTATTCCATATCTTTGCATAGACTTCATGATTTTAATTTAAATTATAATGGTACCACAATTAACATAGCCATTTTCTCATTGTTGAAAATTTAAAATCAGTTTCCTTTGTTATTATAGGTCACCAGGCAATTTATCTGTTTTTTTAATACCTCTTTTGTTTTCATTTAATTACTTTCCTATGGTAAATTCCCAAGAGTTGGTTTGCTAGTTCAAAGACGTGACTACTATTATGGTGTTTGACACTTAGTATCATATTTATGTCCAAAAGTTTATTCTTAAAAGAATTCCAATGTTATCATAGCCTCAACAGCATGAGTGTTACAAACAATTTTTGCCAAATTGTTTTGATTTACATTTATTAACAGGATTATGATTTTCTCTTTTCTGTGCATATAATTCCCCAGTAATTCTAAATTCTAAATTCTAAATTATTTTTGTGTAAGCAAATCTCATAAGTATTTTTTTGTAAGTAACATTAGTCATCATTTATTAGGTACAGATTACGTTTTAGTCAAAGAATAGTAGTAAATACTAGCAAACCAATGTAACTTGATAAGGAACTTGTCAGAGTTACACCTTATAGTTAGGGTGAGTTAATTGATTTAGAGTAGTATATTTATTTATGTAAAATTATATGATAAACATTGAATATTTTTATATTGTTACATTTATAAAACAGGATTTATTATTTATAGCTCTATTACTGACAGATGAAATATGGAAATCTTTTTTTTGTTCTTTATAAAAGGCTAGTAATTAGAAATCTTAATACTACTTTACATGCTAGAAGAAAAAAATTATGTAGTAGTTTTAAGTAATATGCTCTTAGTAAATACAATTTTTAAGTAAAGAGTCTGGCAAAATGATTTATCAAATTAATCTTGAAAAATGTTGTTTATGCTAGCCAGTTAAAAGCTCATTTAAAGTACTCAGGGAATATTTGGAGATCACTATAAATTGATTCCCAATATGTCGTCTCCTTGTAGGGTTTAAAAAGATGTTTCTCCCACTTTTCAACTTTGGATTTGTTTTCTCAGTGAGAATAATTTATGTAAAAGATTTATGTAAAAGTGATAAATATTCAATAACATCCTTAATATTAATTTTTTAAAATTTAGAGAGAGGAAGGGGGGAAAGAGAAACATTGTTGTTCCATTGTATGTGTCCTGACTGGGGATTGAACCTGCAACCTTGCCGTGTTGGGATAATGCTCTAATCAACTGAGCTACCTGGCCAGGGCCCCTTTAATTTTAAAATATGTTTAATTTCTCAGGTGTGCTATGTGGTGGCAGTATTTGAATTGATTTCAATTATTTGAAGAAAAATAGAAGTGACTTTGTTTTTAAGATTTTATTTATTTTCAGAGAGAAGGGAAGGAAGGGAGAAAGAGAGGGAGAGAAACATTGATGTGTGAGAGACACATTGATTGGTTGCCTTTTGCACACCCCCGCTGCGACCCGGCCCGCAACCCAGGCGTGTGCGCTGACTGGGAATCGAACCTTTCATTTTACAGACTGGCACCCAGTCCACTGAGCCACATCAGCCAGAGCAGAAATGACTTTTTAAAAAGAAACAAAACAGAACCCGTTCAAATGAATACCGCTTCCTTTGACTAGTCACTTAGGGAGTTAATCTAAATGTCATGGTGATGCTAGAGCCATTTCTCTGTATTGTTTTTGAGTTCATATTGGAGGATAATACTCATACAGAAAATTAAGAATATTATAGGTGTATGCACAGCTTGATGACTTTTCAGAAACCAAGCATACCTATGTAAGCTGCATTCAGATCAAGAAAAAATACTGCTGGCACCCCAGCACCCTTACTTGTGGTCCCTTCAAGTCATTGTTCCCCTGGCGTAAACATCATTCCGTTTTAGTACATTTTTGAAACTTCCGTTTTAGAATTGAGTTCATAAGCAAATTTCAGCCATACAATAATATCAATCCCTTTAAACTACATTGTTGGCTAACCTGCTTGCCTATCATTTACTGTATTGATTATACTACAAGTGGCCTTTGAGTGTAAAAAGAAAATTAAATTTTAAGATGTATTTTTATTATGAAATTAAATTTAAATGAACACATGTAGAATATACATTTCTAAATTTTGGATTTCTTTTCCTTTACAGACCACCAAATCCTATTGAATTTCTAGCATCATATCTTTTAAAAAACAAGGCACAGTTTGAAGATCGAAACTGACTTACTGGGAAGAACAGAAAAATTTGGTTTCTACTCTAGATTTACATGATTAAGAGGCAGCTTTAATTGCCATGATTTCCCCCCTTCAACCCCCCCCCCCCAACCATTTTGAAAGTATAAGAACCTTCAGGACAACAACTTGTTACTGGAGATGCAGAAGAAAACAGATTTCCCTTATTTTGATTTAATCACCATACTTATTTAATGAGTGTATTATGTGCAATTTTTTCTCAGATTGTCTTTAACTTTGTTTTTAAAATGACCTTCAAAATAAACTGTTAAATGTCATTACTGCAATGTAGTTTTTGTTCTCTATGGTAAATAATTTATGTGGTTCAGTTACTTTTATGACTTGCTTTTGTATCTGAGAATGCTGCAGGTTTTACAACAGCATAAAAATACATCAGACTCTAGTACAATATTAAAAAATCTCAAGTTTTTTTCAGCTTTGTTCCTGTTTCCCTTGGAGGGTGGAATCTGGGTATCTTCAGTTTTTAAAACCTACCACAGGTGATTCTACTGTACAGTGTAGTTGGTGTACATCCTGGTATAAGCACTGCAAAGGGTGTCCAATGTCCTCCCATGCTGTCAACCTTTATGGTAATAATATAATAATAGCTATCCTTGTAGTTCTAGTACGTGTCAGGCACAGTACTATTTTACTTATTTCTAATATAGCAACTCTGCAAAGTAGATACTGTTATTCCCATTTTGCAGATGAGGAAACAGATTTGGAGAGGATAAGTGACTTGCTCAAGACCACACTGGTAAGTGCTTGAATGGGCATACTTCTATTAGTATGTTGCCTGTAGCTAAGTAAGGAGTACATGTGCTACTTAATATCATCGTTGTTTTCTACAATAAAAAGCCAGCCAGTCCTTTTTTTGGGGGGGGGGGGGTCTGCTTACTTTGTCCTGTAGGAAGAAATGGAGATAACTCATTAAGAAAAGAGAAAATTGTCTAAAGAGAGTCAGGCACGAAAAACATTCAGTAGAGCAATAGTTCTCAATGCATAGTGATTTGCCTGCCTCTCCCCAGAGGATAATTTGGCTACTTCCAGGAATGTTTTGGTTGTCACGATTGGAGTCAGGTGGGGTTCTACTGGCACCTAGTGGGTAATGGCCAGGGATGCTGCTAAATATCTTAAAATGCACTGAACTGCCTGTGTGCTCTACCCCTCCCTAAGAATTATCTGGGTCAAAATGTCAGTAGTGCCAAGGTTGAGACACCCTGCTTTGGGAGCATATTAAAAACTGTCCAAGCTAAATGCACGAAGGTGAAGTTAGAAATTTAATGCTGATGAGGTATGTCTTACAGTTCTCTTTACTACAGGAAAAACTTAACTTCAGTGGGAGTGACACTTTCAGGGAGGTGATGTTATGGTTTGATTCACATCTGCAGACCTATGTATTTGAACGGGAAAAACCTGGAAATACTGGAATCTGTTTACAAGTAGTTTTCACAAGCATTCCATCAAATTTATTTTGGTTACTTGGTAACTGATACTTTAATCTGCCCAAGTCTTTTTAGTGATATTTTAACAGTTGAGTAAGTACAATTTGGTAATCTCTTATTAAAGCATCAATAATTTTATCATTTTATCTTAACATTTCTTTAGTGATTTACATCAGACACTTGGGGAACTTTTTTTCTTTTGACAGCTTGAACCTTTAGTACTTTTTAAAAATGATCGGGGAACTCAAATATATAAATATATACATAAAAACTAAAAAGTACATATATATATATTATGTATAAATAAATATCTGGGCCCTGGAGAGCCTGATTTGAATGGGAGAGACCATGGGCTTTTGAATTTGACAAATGCTAAGATCTTCTGATATACACCTCTGGTTATTGATCAGTTGGAAATAACGCAGTACCTTGCATAATGCTGCCGTTACTTCTAGTGTTCTATTGAATTATCTTTGAGATAGTACTTAAATTACTCAATGTTGAAGTTGATACCTTGTTTTTAGTAAGGACTGAGAATAGATGTCTTTTGTTGGTAGTGTATCTGGCACTTAACATGTGCCAGGTACTGTGCTAAATTAAAAAAAAAAATTTATTTGTGAGAGGAAGGGAAGAGAGACAGAGAGACAGAGACAGACGTCGATCTATTGTTCTACCTATTTCTGCATTTCTTGGTTCATTTCTTGCATGTGCCCTGACTGGGGATCAAACCTGCAACCTTGGCATATTGGGACGATGTTCTCACCATCTGAGTTATCAGACTAGGACCATGCTAAATACTTTTAATGTGAATTGTCATTTAATTTTCAAAATCCTGTGAGGCAGGTTTAATTTTAATTCTTCATTTTTAGATAAGGGAAGTGAGATTTGGCTATCTTGCTGAAGGTTACAGGGGAAATAAGTTTGGGACAATTTTCAAACCCAGCTTAATGTTATATTACCTTCCCTTAATACTATATTATACTCTGCTATCATGCTCTCAGGTGGGCTTAAATTTTTTCTTTGGGGGAAAATCAATCAGCTCATGTTTGTACAGCAGAAGCCATTTTATCTGGTAGCTGAAAAACAGTCACAGTAGGGAATCCTAAATGACAATGAACAAATTTTTTTTAAGCTTAAAATATTAACCTATATTAATTTGATAATACAATATTTTGATTTGTCTTTACAAATTTCAGTTTCAGACTTTCTGAAAGTAGAGTAAGATTTTGTTTATTAGAATATTTTATTATTTATTTTTAGAGAGGGAAACATCAGTGTGTGGTTGACTCTTGAGTACCCCCTACTGGGGACCTGGCCTGCAACCCAGGCATGTGCCCTGACCAGAACTGAACCAGCCACCCTTCAGTCTGCAGGCTGGCGCTCAATCCACTGAACTACACCAGCCAGGGCAAGAATCTACTTTCTTTGACCTTTGGTTAAATTACCAACCATCATTACCTAAAAAATATAAGTAAGGATATGAAATAATACCAATAATAACACAAATAAAATAATTAATAAATAAATAAGAATACAAGAATAAACTGTGTTTTGCCCTCCCTGTATATGGTGGAAAATAGATCACCAGAGATAAAAGGGGTAGTCACTAATGAATAAGAATTTTCTTCTAAAAAATAAGTAGTCTGCTTAAAAAAAACTTTAAATCTTTTGACTTAGTTATATTTCATCTTTGGGAATCCTAAATAATATTAACAATAAATTTGGAAAAAGCTTTATATACAAAATGTGTTTCAAAAAATTGGAAAGGAACAAATTTTCATCTTATAAAAATCATTAAATATGTAAAGTACTTACCACAGCGTCAGGTACATAGTGTTTAATAAATGTCACTTAAGAAGTTTGGTTTCTAAAGAAGAAAGGCAAAGTTGACTGAGTACCAGTTTCAATTGAAATCAGAAAAGCATCTTTATGCTGAACTTTTCTCTCAGCCTTGATTTGTTCAAAACTCTGTGGTACCCTAGAATATTTTTCTGATACAGGGTTTTCAGTAATTAGGGGGCTCCTGAAGCTGTCAGTTGTGCATAAGTAAAATCTGAAAATGATCAATTTAATGTCATGTAGATTCCAAAAAATCCAGCCTAAAGATGGAAACAATTTTTTGTGTAGGTAGTATATGTCACAAAATTCAAAAGATGCACAAAATGTTATATTAAAAGGTTAAATCTTTTGTCTATTCTTGCACCTCAGCCATCTCTAACAATTACTGTTACCAGTTTGTTGTATATCCTAAAAGTATCATGTATATGCAAGTGTACAAGAATGTAAGTACTTATTTTATACAAATGATAGCATACTTTACATGTTCTCCAATTTGCTTTTTAAATTTTTTTTGGAACTTTTTTTACACCAGTATATAGCACCATCTCATACATTTTGTTGGGTATGTATGTATAGATATGTCCTAATTTAACAAGTCTCGTATTGGTAGACATTGTGGTGGTTTCTCGTCATTTGTTAGTACAGACTGATGCAGGAAATATCCAACATGCTATTTCAAAAGATGGGTTATTAATGTTGGGTTCTGGAACTAGTGGTACCTTATTTATTGAAGGTCTGTGTTTCATTAGGACTCTTAATGAAGATTTCCTTCTTGCCCTTTATTATGAGTGATGATTATGGAGTGTCAAACCAAATCCCTGGAGGATACAGTATAATGGAAATTGTTGTTAATAACATGAGAATGTACAGTATTTCCAAACAGGCTTCTCCTGGTATTTTGTACTATATGGATCTTTTTTAGGGAGGTGAGTAAGTGAATAGGTTCAACTTCTTTTCAGGGTCTGCCCTTGAATAAGGTAGCCAGAATAAAATGGGTAGGAGTAGTAATGGTGGGATATATTGAGAGTGTTCTAGAGATAATAGAAGTTCCTCTAACCTTTCACTTTACTTGGCAGTATGGTATTTACTGAGTTTGATGGCAAGAAAAGTCTTTTGGGGAAAGAAGCCTCCAACTGAGCATTTTAATAGGATGGAAGTTTAATTTTAAATTAGATTACTAGTTTAGAATGAGATTTAGGATTGTTGCTAGGAGCAGAGGGTAATAACAAAGAACAGCTTATAAATCGTTTTCACTTACCTTTATTCTCACAGCAAGCTTGTTAGATATTACTGCTGTTTGCATTTGACGGATGGGAAAACTGAGGCTTGAAAAGGTTAAATAACTAGATGCCCAGATCACATGGTTGGTGAGTGACAGAGCCAGGACTCAGATCTGACTTTCTAATTTGACCAGCCTGAAATACGAAGCTTCATTGTATCCAGTGTCTCCTCCCCTCCTTTTTTTAGGCCTGCTGATATAAACAGAATCAGCAATAATTAACTTAAAGAGCTATCACCTGTTATCAATACCCTATCAACCATATCAGCAGTTTCCTTTTCTTGAAATTTACAATGAAAAGTTTACCATTTCATCAGTTATCACTGAGTTTTAGTACTCCAGGAAGTTACCATAGAATTAGGGCTCTGGCCCTCCTTTTTCTGTTAATCCCTACTTGGCATGTACTCCTCTTTTTTTTTTTTTTTTCTCCCTCATCTCTTATATGGGCAGGTTGGTGGTGAAGTGAGAGGCTTAAACACTAGTGAAGAAATATGTATATAGATTCAGTGGAGATATGTTAGCCTAATAACAGTGTAGAAAAATGTGTAAAAGTCAGAAGTGTTCCAGTAATTGAGCAGGCTTTAGGACTGAGATCTCCCACAAGACCTTGTGCCTGAAAAAGGTGGGAGGCGTAGGAATAGGATAGTACCTTTTCCTTTTTTAAGTGTATTATTATGTCACTAGGGAAACTTGAATATTAGGCAGCTCGAATATCAGCCAGTTCTCTGCTTTAGACTTTACCGAAGATCTGTTTACTGTGAAATTCTGCTACAATTTTATGGCTCTTAACGCCGAATTTTTCATTGAAGATAGGCAACATTCTCTTTTCTCTCTTCCCAGTTTTGGAGTGGTTTACTTCAGAACAACACTTCCTGGGAGGTCCTAGATATCTTTGTTGCGATTCTTCTTAATTTTATTTTTTTTTAAAGACTGTATTTTAAAGACGGGAAGAGAGGGAGGGAAAGTAACATCCTTGCGTGGTTGCCTCTCGCGCGCCCCCTACTGGGGGCTTGCCCCGCAACCAGGCCTGTGCCCTGGGAATCAGACCAGCGACCCTTTGGTTCGCAGGCCAGTACTCAATCCACTGAGCCACACCAGCCAGGGCATATAATTTTAAATGAATTTTTTGCCTCTGACCCTTAGGTGGCATACTGGGGTTGATAAAATAATGGAGGATTGGAAATAATGTTTGCTGTATGTCTACTCTGTCCTCTGTCTCTATGTATTAACTCATAATCCTAGGGGCACCCTGAGGATTATTACCCCCATTTTACAGATGAGAATAACTGAGGCTAGCTATGCCACACTGCAGTCTATAGGGAGTGAAGACATGCACCTACAGGTATATAACATGAAACAGGGTAAATGTTTACCGTGTCAAAGCCAAGATTGGGTGGAGAGGGTGGCTCTGTGAAGCGTTTGCTGGACCACAGGCGTACTATACCATGTGCCTGCCTGTACCGCAGACTCGCGTCCCTAGTTGTGACACCTTGGGGCTGCCGGTGCACTGAGGATTCCTGTGTATAATGCGGGGAGGGAGATAGAAGGGGGACTTTTCCCGGTGGAAAGCCGCCTCCGCGGGCCCCCGTGGCTCTTCAGTTAAGGAAGTTGGCTGGGGGAGGGGGCTTGCCCTGCGGCTGCGTCCTGCTCCCCCCGCCCCCCCCACCCGCCTCTGCTGCCGCTAAAGCCCGGAGAGCGGAGCGCGCACAGCGAGACTCCTCGGCGGGCCTGGCAGCGGCTGCTGGGCATGCTCAGTGGGCAGGACCCGTTAGAGTGGCGAGTAAGGAAGCGCTGGCTCCTCTCCGGGTCTGCTCTCCCCGGTTCAGGCCCGGCCCTGGGCTTTTGTGCGCGCGGAGCTGCGGCCGCCGCCGCCGCCGCCGCCGCCGCCTCGCGGGGCCGCCCGACCCCAGATGCCGTCTGGCCTGTCCGGTTTGCGCCTGTAACCTCGCCGCGCGGCCGGAGGAGGGGCGGGGCGGGGCCAGCAGGCCGGCGGCCCGGCGGGCGGCGGGGCCGGGCCCGGGGTGGGGGTGGGTGCTGGGAGTCCCGCGGGGGGT